>NW_027137259.1:0-76514 GCF_040869045.1 Eurosta solidaginis | reverse complement strand
AACGGAGAATGCGCAGAAGCGGAGATGCAAGTTCCCGAAGAACAAAGGCGACAGCAGGAGCAAGAGCCAAAGCAAACGCAGGAACATGAAGAGCAAGCATAGAATGAACAGGATCAAGGGCAAGCTGATAATGAACATTGCATTGCACAAAATGTTGATGACAATGCTTGCAACTGGTAGCTGCAGTCCAAGCACCACAACTGGCGTTAGTCCGCATACCGGCGTGGATAATCAACACGTCTCGGATATTAGTACTATCAAAGAGCATATATATAATAAGATGCGTCAAACGCTGATTTGAAAAATGTGTGTTTTTCTTCTAGTTGTAACAATATTTTCTCGATGGATTCTACGACTGGGTCGGCGATTCTTCTTACCCAGTCACAGAGGTACAGAACTAAAATTCTGCAAACAAGTACGAAAGCAAAATTGCGTTGATGGCGGAACCATACAAGGTGACAGAAGGATGCCATACCTACAAACATAAATAAAACTTCCATGCTCTTTGCTTTTGTAAATCGATTGACTAATGCCAAAATCGTACTGCGCCGGAAGTTGATGTATCAAATCAAATGAAAAAGTACAAAACAAGCTGATTTCCGACAGACATCTCTTCCTTGCCATGAAGGGAATATAAGTTGTGCTAACAAAAATGGAAAATTGTTCAAAATTATGATAATGGGTTGAAAATTGTTAGCAAAGTGAAGAAAACATTGAAGTGCAAAAGAATATGGAAAAGTTGTGTCGCAAGAAAACAAAGAAGTGGAGTGATGTGATGTAAATAACATTATAACAATGTATTTAGAGCCGGAAATTGAATTGGTAACTAACAATACAATGAAAAGGAAGTTGTTTGTGCAAACCTAACCTACCCCAATTAAGTATGCAAATCAACAGGTGAATAAATTAAGTAATTTTCAACCGTGTCGAACATATAAAATACAAAAATATTATACTTATTATATATATATTGCATTAGTGATTTATAAATCTATGCAATTATATATGAATGTATATACATTTTGTTGTCAACGTAAAACCAAATAAAAGTGAGAATCTTCTCATTGAGTGAAATTTGCAAATCATGTAACTCTTTCTCCCACGCAATTTCGAAGTTAAATTGCGCCAAAATTACAAAAAAATTAAGCCATTCTTTCTTATTGAAAAAGTTCTCGACGTGTTCAGTTCAATTTCAATATTTTTGCTTATTAAAATTCAAATAATTCTAATTGTACAAATTGTTTTTATCAAAACAACTCGAAAACGTTAAAAATGCCTACTATTCGAAAATGTTTCGCGGTCGGATGTTGCAGAAATGCACGGGCGGATACGGGATTAGTTTTTTATTCATTTCCGGCCAACGCCGATGTTAGGAGGAAATTGATGAACCACTTAAAAATAAATGTAGTAAAAAAAATACTACATTCGTGTGCTCCCTTCATTTTGAGAAGGACGTGAGGATTGGAAAGCGTCTTAAAGATTACGCTTTACCAACATTAAATTTGGGTAAGTTGAAAAAATAGGTATATTATATACATATATATAAAATCCATTGATTGATTTATTAATAGGGTTACTTGTATTAAAGTGATATTATTTACAACATTTTTTGGATCTGCTATTTTCTTAATTACTATCTATACATTTTCTTTTGAATAATTTAATATTTTGCTCTTGTTTGATGTCTTCGCTTAACATATTGAACGTAAAACCTTTATAAAATATATTATTTTGCGATGATGTTTTGCTATACTTCTGTAATCTTAAGTCTTTAACATTTCTCAGCCCATATGGTTGCACTTCTCCAACATAGAGGACCTTCTCCGATATTTAGTCTGGCATTTTTTCCGGTAGTGGTCAGGTATACAAACATAATTGTATCCAGCTCCAATCTCTGCCGCATATTGAACCATTTCAGTGCATCAGGCATTAGCTGCACGGATGTATGTCTACTACATGTAAATATTATCTCGTCCTAGTGATTATGGGGATGTTCCCTTATACCTCTTGGAGGCGGCTCTATATCAAGCAGTTTGCTAAGATGTCCAGGTTTGTGGCAATAAAGCAAAAACTGTCTTTTCAGCATTTCGTTATGCTCTGTAATGTTGAGATCTTCTGCCTCAATATGCAGATGGCGCTCAGGGGTCATAAGAGGATATCCCGCGACAGTTTTGAGTGCAGCATTTTATTAGGCCTGCAGTGTTTTCCAGTGCGTGTTTCTAAGACCAGGCGACCACACAAGTGTCGCATAGCACATGAACGCCAATTTATTTTTGTGTCATAAGCAACGTTTCTTAATCTTTTCCCCAAGTGCTGCAGGATTTTTTGGCGACATGGTACTTTGGATTCAATTTCGGTGGCACGCGCCTTCAATATGAGAGTGTTATCGAATATTACCCCTAAGATCTTTTGGTGACTGACAGTCGGTAGTGTAACACCATCATTGTTAAGCTGATGTACTTTTTTATTTATTACAATAGATGAATTACAATAAATAGGACATACGTAGATACATTGTGCATATGTTTATCTTTCGGTCAAAGCAATGGGGCAATTATTGTGATCGAAAATAACTTAATATGCCTTTTTTAATTTTGGTTTCGGACTATTGTAATTTTCATGAAATTATACGCTACCGGCAAATATATGAAATGGAAAATGATTTTAAGATTTTAAAAATGTCCAACGTAAAACACACAAAGAAAGTGTTCAATTATAAAAAATACATACATACATACATTTGAATAATCCGCTCGCCCACCAGCTATACTTTCTCGTCTTTTACATAAACTACCGCTCAAAGTAAAGTTCATCTCAGTACGGTGCATATCTATGACCAGGTGGCTAATAGCCGCGAATTCCTCTGGAAGATATCATCCTATCATCAAATGAATCACGACTAAAATACTCATAACCATAACGACCAAGTCCATTCTTGCTTCTCGGAGGCGGTGAACGGGCTGAAAATTGAATCGTACCCGTGTGTTAGACGGCTTCGTCTGGTGCTACCACTTAAAGGTGATGGAAGGGCATTGGCTCCCGGCGTGAAAGCGGTGGAGTTGGGAAATCTAGCATCCTAGAGCACTGATACCTCCTTTGAAACAAATCGCGGGTGTCATCCAATCTACGATCACTACCTTTCCTGAAGTCTTGATTTATGCCACCTCCTATTTTGAACCCACATTCCAGTATTATATGTCCTCCGTCGAAATCTGTCTCTTTATGAAGTGTAACACGAATACTTAAACACTCCACACGAGAGTTTCATCATAATGCATCACCGTCAACAAAACCTGCAAATAAAACATATTTAAAATAATATATATCGGTATTATTTATATTTTAAAACGTCTTGCCGTCATTTAACGCCGGTAGTTTGGCAAATTTTAATGATTAAACAATACATTTTTTAGAATTGTGATTAGTTTGAACCATGGCGGAACGATACAAGGTGACAGCATGGTGACATACCTTCAAACATAAATAAAAGTTCCATGTACTTTGTTTTTGTAAATTCGATGGACCAATGTCAAAATCGTTCTGCGCCGGAAGTTTATGTATCAAATCAAATAAAAAAAGTTTATAATCAGCTGTCCCGTGCTGCCACCTTGTATCGCTATGCGATCGTTTGAACCATGGTTCAACTATATGGTTGGCTCATCTGTACAATAACAAAATATGTCTGTTCAAATTGTCAAAATCTGTGTATTGGTGTTGGTGCGAATGGTATGGAATGTAAACATAAAACTTAGCAGTTTTTGTATGTGTAAGAAAATGTCGCCAATGTGTTGGTTTCATTTTGAGTTTGCCATCTCCTTTTGACAATCCAATCGACCATGCAATGAAATAAATACAATCAGCTGATGAGATAAGCCAACCATATAATTGAGCCATGGTTTGAACGATAGAAAAGTCAACACAAAATAGAATATAAAAAAAAGAGTTCTGCCGTTGCATACTTTTCCAGGAAAATAACTTTGTATGGTTTTAACTACGACTTTTCCTCTGAATGAAAAATTAGTTTAACAAAGAGGCAAATTGAGTTTCAGAGTGGGAGTTCAAGATAGCTGATTGGAAAGAGAAACTGCCAAGGTCAGTCACCTTGTAATTGCATCATGGTTTAGTATATGAACAAAACTAATATATCGTCAGAAAGAGTGGAGTTTTGTCCTTTCAGAAGTGCTTAAACTATTAATTGATTGTGAAGATGTTAGAGAAATTTTACAAAATATGTGGAGGTTCACACCAAAATGAAACATTTACATCATAAATAGTTTTGAGTCAATTGGCCATTGATACCATGGTTCAAATATAATTGATACCAAATGAATGTTTTTTGTTTTATATGGAGTAAGTGTGCCTTAATAAGCATAAAACGAAGGCGTTACTTGTTTTTTTTAATATTAATATGTCCCTTAAGCCATTGTAAAAGCAATTAAAAAATGTAGATGTTACGTTTCGGTGCGACCAGCATGTAAATGTGTCGTTTTGATATTAATCTCCGTAAAATCACCATCAGTGACCTTGGTAAGAAACAGTTTAAATTTAGAAACTAGTGACATGATGGGTTTAAGTCAACCTATTGAAGACCTAGCAATTTTTAAATCAGCCTTTCGAAATTTCGATAGATATGTATGTGCAAGTGGAAGGGATCTGCATTAATAGCTAACTTTTTTGTGTTTTGTTGTAGACCTCCATATACATATGTATATCGAACATTTAAATTTGTGTATCATTATTTTCTCTCCTTTACAAAAATTTCCTTTGGGTCCAAGGAGTTACTATGGTCTCATAAAATCACCGCTTGAATCACAAGAATATTTTTTACACTAAGAATTTTTCAATTATTTTAGCAATTGCAATTGAGGCATTCCTTGTAATGTAATTGGAAAATCTCCAATTCCTTTCGAAAGTACTGCGTCAGAAATTAGATTTGGGCAAAGTATTTGTTTTCAATTACAAACAAAAAATTTTTTTGTAGTCGAGCCTCAAAAAAAAAATATTTTTGGTATTATTTTTTTGCGAAATTGAAATATAATCAATTCAAATCTGTGGCGGAAAGGAATCGATTACTTTCCTCAAGTACATGTAATGGGGAATTGACGGTAATTGAATACCTAAAGTAAGCTCTGAATTTGTATCTTATAACAAAACATATATGCCTATACATTATTACAAATGTTTAAATTCACCTTTAAGCTATATATATGTATTTATGTTTGTACATTTTTATAGAGAGGATGTATGTACATATATTATAACGTTAATATTTACGTTTTCATATTTATATTTAAACTGTGTATACTTATTATTTTGTATATTTATATATTAGTATATCAACTATTATCTTGGCAACGATTCAACCGATTTGGATAGAATTTGGTACGTAAATACTTTACAAGGTTATACGTTGTTTACTCACTTTTGACACTTGAGATGCAGTTTTTATTGTTTTTTTTGTCTATTAGTTTTTTATTATTACTATATTATTTATTTATTTCATTTTTATTACTTCTTAAAGTTTTTATTTTTAGTTATTTTCTTATTTTACTATATTTCCTATGTCTCTATTTTCATAACTTTTTTTTTTTTTTTTTTTTTCCGATTTTATTTTATAATTTATGCTACGTTATTTATTTTTTTAGTATATGTCTTTATGGTTTTTATTTGTTATATTTAATTTTCTTATTATATTAATTTTATTTCATTAAGTCCTGAATTTCTATTTTTATTTCTTTTTTATACTCAGCTGAGCAGAGCTCACAGAGTATATTAACTTTGTTCGCATAACAGTAATCCGTAACGGCAGAAACTGATCGATATAGATATAGGCTTCTATATATCAAAATAATCTGGGCGAAAAAAGAAGTTCATTTAGCCATGTCCGTCCGTCCGTAAACACGATAATGTGAGTAAATTTTGAGGTATCTTGATGAAATTTGGTATATAGGTTCCTGGGCGCTCATCTCAGATCGCTATTTAAAATGAACGATATCGGAATATAACCACGCCCACTTTTCGATATCGAAAATTTCGAAAAACCGAAAAAATGCGATAATTCATTGCCAAAGACGGATAAAGCGATGAAACTTGGTAGGTGCGTTGACCTTATGCCGCAAAATAGAAAATTAGCAAAATTTTGGACAATGGCCCACTTGTAAAAGAAGGTAATTTAAAAGTTTTGCAAGCTGTAATTTGGCGGTCGTTGAAGATATCATGATGAAATTTGGCAGGCACGTTACTGCTATTACTATATGCGTTCTAAATAAAAATTAGCAAAATCGGATGACGAACACGCCCACTTTAAAAAAAATTGTTGTTTTAGTCAAATTTTAACAAAAAATTTAATATCTTTACAGTATATAAGTAAATTATGTCAACATTCAACTCCAGTAATGATATGGTGCAACAAAATACAAAAATAAAAAAAATTTCCAAATAGGCTTGGCTCCGCCATTTTACAGTTAATTCGTCTACAATACTTTTAATGCCATAAGTCGAACAAAAATTTGCCAATCATTGTGAAATTTGGTAGGGGTATAGATTCTATGACGATATATCTTTACTAAGCTCAGATCACGTACTTATCTGAACTCACTTTGTATTGGTATAAGAAATGGCCGAAATCCGACTATGATCACGCCCACTTTTTCGATTTCGCAAATTACGAAAAATTAAAAAAATGCCATAGTTCTATATCAAATACGAAAAAAGGGATGAAACATGGTAATTGGATTGGTTTATTGACGCAAAATATAACTTTAGAAAAACCTTTGTAAAATGGGTGTGACACCTACCGTATTAAGTAGAAGAAAATGAAAAAGTTCTGCAGGACGGTATCAAAAGCCCTTGGAATCTTGGCAGGAATACTGTTCGTGGTATTACATATATAAATAAATTAGCGGTACCCGACAGATGATGTTCTGGGTCACCCTGGTCCACATTTTCATCGGTATCTCGAAAATGCCTTCACATATACAAATAAGGGCACTCCCTTTTAAACCCCTCATTAGTACCTTTAATTTGATACCCATATCCACAAACACATTCTAGAGTCACCCCTAGTCCTTTATGGCGATATCTCGAAAAGGCGTCCACCTATAGAACTATGGCCACTCCCTTTTAAAATACTATTTAATACCTTCCATTTAAAACCCATGTCATACCAACACATTCCAGGGTTACCCTAAGTTCATTTTGCTTAATGGTGATTTTCCCTTATTTGGTCTCCAAAGCTCTCAGCTGAGTATGTAATGTTCGGTTACACCCGAACTTAGCCTTCCTTACTTGTTACTTTTATTTTTTTTATATTATTTTTTTGAGTTCTTCATTATTTTAATATTAATTCGAAGGTTACGATGGAAGACCATCGCATTACATGGAGAAAAAGTTGAAGCAGAAGAGGAAATGCTGCGTATCGACGTGCGCTTGGATGGAGAGAACCATCTTACATGAGCTCCCAAAAGCAGAAGAAGCGCTGAGGGTATGGGTTCTGGCATGTAATATGCCAATTTCTCAATTAGCAAACAAAAATTTGAACATTTGCGATCGGCATTTCGTGAAATGCCAATGGATATTTAATTTTTCTTCTGTAAAGTATTTGAAAAATAAAATTTCGGACCTTTAGATCCGTGCCTGGTAGCAGGTTGCACCAACGACAGCAACAAAAATACTGCCCACTGACATCGCGTTGGAGGAAGTCCCATTTTACACAGACCGCCATGTAAAAAAACAGTATCCAGATGTGCATTGCAGAGAGGAAGGAACCAACACGGACCCGGAGATTGTATGTGATCATGAGCCCTTCGCTAAGCGAGAGCGGATTTATATGCGAATGGAAAAGAACATGGCGGACACAATCAAGTAGCTGATGGAGGCGGTGGATTTAACGGAGAAGGAGCTGGATAACCTCAGGAAAACATCCATCATAGCACAACCAGGAGGAACCGAAAAAGCAATTACCTTCGCCAGGACGATAGTTGGCAAGAAGGATACACGGTACAAGCCCGAAGAAAAAAAGGTTGCGCAAAACATAAGCTACGTGTCTACAAAAGCCTACAAATTTATGAAGGATGATTTGGGATTCCATTTACCGAGTGACAGTACCCTATTAAGAGAGCGACCAATTCGATATGTCCGTCCAGGCATTGATAACAACGTAATCAGCAACTTGGAAGCTATCATTAAATCAATGCCACCTACCCATCGCATATGGTCAATCATGTGGGATGAGGTATCAATAAAAAAAGACTTGACATACAACAATACGGTTGATGTTATTGACGGTTTTGTAGACAGTGGAGAAGGCTGTCGGGAGAATCGAATTGCAGACAAGTGCCTCTTTTTTATTATAAGCTTTTATTTAGTTTCATTTCTGTTGTATGTAATGAAATCTTGCAAGTCATATTTGATACACTTCCCGGTGTCCCATTGAGCTGAAATTTTGCACACATGTATAGCTCCGATGGCAATGCAATATTACTTTGCGAGAATTCGATAAATTAATCGATAACACAGTTATCGGTAAAGATTTGTGTTTACTTTGGTATAACAGCCTAAGTCCCATACAAACCCGGCGGTACCTAACCGTGGATTCTGACCTTAGACATGGTAAATCACAGGTGGTGAATCCCACGCTTGCGAAAAGCGGAGACACAACCCTCTGTTGTATTTCTGTGTATAACCAGCTGATTTTTTAAGGCTGTTTAAATCTGTAATCTTTGCTGTAATTTATTTTGCTTTTGGACCTATTTGAAATAAGCTGGCTGAAAAATATTGGCATAACAGCTTAAGTTAAATCAACAATGGAAAATCTTGGCAGATGTGGCAATTTCGCGCTTTCGTTTAACGAAATAGTGACAATCTATTGATCATCGCTAGGAAATTAGCGACATTCCATCGACTAAGCAGCACTTTAGCAATACTACTGTTATTATTTGGTTGCTCAAACACACCCATATTAATTGTGCATTAAATCTAAAATATAAAACTCAAAAATGACTCCGGTCGTTATGTCCGCAGCATTTATTTGGTTCAAATACACAACCAATAATAGCCAAAGCCATAATAATTTACACGGGTCATCAATTCTTTCTCTGATTCAAAAGTTGAACTTCCAGCGCTACCGTCATCAGCTCAGTGTCATCATTGCCAGTAGCGCCAATAACACCAAACTCGTGCCTGACACACAAAAGTCGTTTCACTCAATAGCGCAAGTGAAATGTACTACGCACTCACTACTAAGTAGCGTCAAAAATTCGCTTGGAGTCATTGCGTCAATGAGCTACCATTGAGCTGGCACCGCATTGGCGCTGGCGCCATGCAATTTACATCACTAAAATAGCGCGAATGCCGAGGCTCATGAATCTTTTAATCCAGGTGAAAACGAAGCAGGGGCAAAACGTATGGTGTATTCCTGGCGCAGCCGTCCCATTTTGTGGAGAATGAACGACTCTACAATGCTCCCTCTTATTAATCTACTCTCTTTGGTACAGTGAAGTTTGTCATTTAGATGCGTTCAACGCAATCTTATGCATTCCAGTAACACCGCCACCCAAAAACTCTACAATATAATTTCCGTATTTGACCTCAAGCTTTAAAAATGCTTCCGAGTGCTTTAAACAACGCTATATTTTAATTGTCTTTATGTTGTATCCCCGAAATGTTGCAGAATTGGCTCACCGACTCCAGATCAGATTAATTGCAACTTTTCATTCTTATAATTTTGTAGTTTCTCATTATTAAATTATCTTCTCATTACCAATTCATATTTCTCATTATCAATTTATGTATTCTCAATATGAAGTAACATTTTTCACTATCAGTTTATATTTTCTCAATAAGAAGATACGCTTCTCATTATCATATTATATTTGCTCATTATAAACTTGGATTTCCCATTATCGATTTGCTTTTTTTTTATACGCGTATACGTTTCGTTTGTGCGTGAAAAAAAACGCCCATCCTCGCTTAGATAGTGCTTAGGAGACCCATCTAGCGGCTGTGGTTAAACAACTAGCTACAGCAACAGGGTGTAGCGAAAAGCGGAGGCACAACCCTCTGTTGTATTTCTATTTATAACATATAGCTGAATCAGTTGTGATAAATAGGGGACGCACATAGAATACACAGAATTAGTGCTGAGGGTGAAACATAGACACATATTTCAGTTACATCTGAGTATAATGCGTATTGAAATTTAGTAGTACTAATTTTATACGTAGCATTTTCAGAGATGTATTTAAATTTTGTCGCTTAGCGGTCCATTTAAGGTTTAAGCGTAAACGTATATAGATGAGAAAAAAACGCCTATCCTCGCTTAGATAATGCTTAGGAGACCCATCTAGCGGCAGTGGTTAAATAACTAGCTACAGCCACAGGTTGTACCGAAAAGCGGAGACACAACCCTCTGATGGCCATAGGGTATAACATATAGCTAAATCAGTTGCGATGAATTGTGGACACACATAGAATACATAGAATTAGTGTAGAGGGTGAAAGAAAAACACATATTTCCGTTCCATCTGAGTTTAATGCGTATTGAAATTTAGTAGGACAAATTTTATGCGCAGCAATTTCAGAGGTGTATTTAAAGTTTGTCGCTTAGCAGCCCATATAAAGTTTAAGCGTATAGACGTTTACGTTTGCGCGTGAAAAAAAACGCCTATCCTCGCTTAGATAATGCTTAGGAGACCCATCTAGCGGCAGTGGTTAAATAACTACAGCTACAGCACAGGGTGTACCGAAAAGCGGAGACACAACCCTCTGATGGCCATAGGGTATAACATATAGCTGAATCAGTTGCGATGAATTGTGGACACACTAGAATACATAGAATTATTGTAGAGGGTGAAACAAAGACACATATTTCAGTTACATCTGAGTATAATGCGTATTGAAATTTAGTAGTACACCTTTTATGCGCAGCAATTTCAGAGGTGCATTTAAAGTTTGACGCTTAGCAGTCCATATAAACTTTAAGCGTATAGACGTTTACGTGTAAAAAACACGGCTATTCTCAATATAAACTGGAAAAGGTGTAGTGCGTAAACGAACTGTCAAATTTTGTATGAAAAATCATTTACAACATTTCATAGTGTAAACGCGATAAAATCAAAGGAATGCAACCTTGCAAACAACAGCCGTCATTTTCTTGTGTAAAAATTCTGTGATACAACGAACGCTAACGCGGTTAGGCTGTTATCGCTAACAGCTCCGACACATAAGCAGTTTTTCATATAGATGAGTTTAACGCATGCTTATGTATTATGAGTAGATTGCACGTATTTTAATGGAGAATGGTAGAATGAGCGACACTGGCGCCATCTGATATTGAAAAGTAGCCAACTCGCCAATTTTGTTCCATGCAAATCATAAGAAGAAAAATTTGACATTTCCTTGGGCTAAGGGTGTTGGCACCCTTTGCAAGTGAAATTATTTTTCCACTCGCTGATAAATTTTATAACATTTTTCGCAAATAAAAACTGCAATATAAGAAATGAATACGACACAAAATATGTTGCAAGTATTTTTGTTGTATAGGGAGAATGTTTATACAAGTGCTTCGTGAAATTTTGTATGTGAATGGGCAAGGCGAAATAAACTTAAATTGCCAAGTCTGAAATTCCTTCATATTTACAAACGCAACATCTTGGTTGATTGTGGCGATGTTATTAGAATGCATAAAGCTGCAGACATTGGTGCTTTATCGGTAACCGTATCGGTAACCTTATAACAGCTGATTCCACCAAACTTATGGGAATCAATGCAATCGATTATTGGTGCCGCTAAAGCGCCAAATACACGACACGAACATTTCCGCGAACATTCCGCATTCTTGTTCGCAGCTTTGGCCATACACCATACGAACTTTTGGCCGAACATTAGTTCTCATTCAGACAGCGATGAATACGGACAACAATTGTGCTGCACAATATTGTTCGCTGTGGCAATTAAGCGTAAAAAAATTTATACATTTCAATAAATTCACTCAGAAATTTTTTATTGTCCATTTTACTTTTCCGCGCACGTCTGTTCCGTTCAGAATTACAATTCGCGCAAATGTTCGCCAAAAATTAAAATATTTTGATTTTTGGCGAACATTTGCGCGATGTGGCAAACACCACCATACACGACAGAAAAGGGCGCAGAAACATGACATAACGGGAATGTTCGCGGAAATGTTCGTCTCATGTATTTGGCGCTTAAGGTCGTAACCGTATCATAGCCAACCAATTGGTTTTTGGTTTACCGTCGTAACGATAAACAGCTGATTACGTTAGGGATACGAATACAGCGATACGACATACGGCACAAATGATTCCCGCTTAAGCTTGTGTTAAACGCATCTAATGAAAAATTTCATTGTGTCACGGCCTTAAGTGTTGCATACTTTTCTGCGCACTTGATTTTGTTTTACAGATTTTTGGCGATGGAATTTTAGCTAAGCGAAAGTTGGAATTTTATTTTAAAACAGATTTAACCCACAGAGCAGAGATCAGCAATGAGTAGTTGTAAACGGAACGCGACATAGGCAAAGTCACAATAAAATATGATTTTAAGTTAGTTAACACTCGAATAGAAGAACTTGACTCTTCAAAGTTGACTTCGAAGAAACCTTGTAATGTTGATGCATTAAAAGAAATGGATAGAATGAGAAACGTTACAAATAACTAAGTAAAGATTACATAACTAATTTAAACAACATTTTACCCTACTAAAAATTTAAAAAAATTCATATTTAAATTAAATTTAAGAAAAAAGCTTTTCTAAGAACAAGCTTCTATTACTAGTTAATAAACCGAACTAAAAAGTAAAAAATAAAATTAAAAAAAAAAAACTTTTTTAAAAAAAGCTTTTATTATTGGTTAATAAAATTAACTAAAAAGTAAAAAATAAATTGACTGTAAAGAAATGTATCACTTTATAAGTTCATTGTCACCTTTAACGATAATTAAGATTTTTCGTCTGAGACAAAAAAAATCTATATTGTACATAATTATATATTTTTAACATTAAAATTTTACACCTAAATTATTAAATCTTACAGTTTATATCACAGTCCTAATTGATCTAATAAAAAGCGTGTTAAATTTTGATGGTATAATTAAGAACATTTAGGATCTCCTTTTGTTGCTATCACAATGTAACACGCTTTTAATAGAACAATTAGGACTGTGATATAAACTGTAAGATTTAGTAATTTAGGTGCAAAGTTTTAATGTTAAAAATATATAATTATGTACAATATAGAATTTTTTTGTGGCAGATGAAAGAGCCTAATTATCGTTAAAAGATACAATGAACTTATAAAGTGTTATATTTCTTTACAGTCAATTTATTTTTTACTTTTTAGTTAATTTTATTAACCAATAATAAAAGCTTATTTTTAAAAAAGTTTTTTTTTTTCTATAATTTTATTTATGGTAAAGGGAATCTGCAGCAATTGGAAATACGTGATGTCCTACTACGTAGCGAAAACTGCAGTCAAAGGAAAGGATCTAATCAAGCTGTTATGGAGGAACATCGACGTCGGACGTAGTATTGGACTGAACGTAAAGGTTGCTGTATGTGCCCAAGGCACCACGAACCAAAACGCGTTCAAAAAACTGGGTATTAACGCAAATAACACAACAAGGATGCACAATGGAGAAACAATTCACTTTATGTTCATTTGGAGACCGTTAGATTCCAAAACCGTGTAAATTGTGTGGACGCGATGATAACATTGTCGGAGGATTTATTCGAGTGATACCCAGAGTTAGACTTCGTAATGTTTGGCAAGCTGAACCAGGATGCCTTGGAAAACATTTTTACAAGGTACGAGCGAGCCAAGGCATTAATATGCATCCTACTGCAAATGAAATGCAGTACATCGTGGCCCGATTGGTCTCAATGAGTATCTTGAGACATCACTTCCAAGCTAAGGGCACCAACTGTGATGAAGATGACGACATCTTCCTAGATTTGAATCAGGCTCCAGGTGTCGATCCAAACAGTTGCGTGGAGAAAGTCACACCGGCCGTGCATACAATAATGCTGGTTGACGATCCACATTCAAAAATTTACGAAGACGATGACTTACAGACTCAGGATAGACATATCGCAACAAAAGTCCGCGAACCAATAGATGAAACCACAAACTCTGGATACAGCACCGATGACACCATAGCGGACCTGATCAAGCAAATATTTATTGAGGACAACGCAACAAGCCACAGTGAGCCAGCGCGCGGAGCTGACTCTGACTTCCTGGGGAGGTCCGGCAACACAATTTGTTAAGCCGCAATGAGCCGGCGCGTGAAGCCGGCTTGGACCTCCCGGAGGAGGTTCCGCAACACAATTTTTTATCCAGCCGCAATGAGCCGGCGCATGGAGCTGGCGCGAACCCACCCGAGGGGGTCGCACAGCGAGTACAGGATTCAATCGACGCGACCATAAAGGAAGTACTAAGGCAAATGGCGGAAGAGGACATCGTGGGAGCAATAGTTTTTCCGAATTTATCAATAACTGACGAAGAACTCAGAAATGTGGACATTACAAAGCAGCCCCTAGTGGAAGAAGTTGCTGCACGGACTGCGGACGTGCAGATCCAGAGGTACTACACTGGTTGTGCCATTTATACCAAAGTTATGAAGAGAATACAATGTGAAAAATGTGCACAACGCATGTACAAGTCTGGTGTCGATCCAGCTTATAGTTCTGAAGCGCTTATATTTGCAAAGAACCATAAGCCGTACGATGACTTACGTCTTGTGAACCCGTCGTACCAGTCCTTCGAAAAAAGTACGGCGCACATGAAGTGGTACCTCGAAAAATTTCGGGTCTGCGCACACACACTTTCTGTAAAAAAAAAAAACAAATCATCGACTACATAAAGTCAAAGACTGATGAAATGCTCCCTGAATAGTTCACCGGGGAGTGCGCAGACCACCGCATTCAATTGTTGGATTTCATGGTCACAGTTATTTTATATAAAAATGCAAAGTGGATGGCCCGAGCGGACGAACAGGAGGAACGACGACGACGCGCGATCGCAAACCTACAAAAATTAAACGCAGCAAAAAAAAAAAATAATAAATAAAGGGAATTGACAAGTTTGGCCAGGACCCTACATTTTAAGCGACTTCTGTTCACGGATATGGTTTAACGAGGAAACCGGTAATAGAATTTAAATAAAATTGGAATTTACATGTTTGTTTTATGAAGTTTTTATATTTATTTTATAGATTCGTCCAGGTAGCGGTTGTTTGCTACTGAATACATTTTTATCTAGGCTGAGAGCACAGTGCTTGCTATAAGCTTGGGTAGGCGTGAAGCAACGCTTATCGCTTGCAGCCTGTCTCCAGTCTAACGGTTTTAAGCATCAGAGCCTAGTATTTAAAAACATTAAAGCCTGTTTTTTTTTAATATTCTTATTGATAAAACGGGTTTATTTAATATTTTACTCAAAATTACAAAAATTACTCAATAATTTGGCTACTCACAATCTCTTATAATTTGGCCGTGTTAATTTACCAACCGATACAATTTATACAGTTTACCACATTGTAATTATAATTTATTTGCATAAGAATCAAAAATATCAATGCAAATTTTCAACCTTTATATTGGTCTTATTGCGATGGTAAAATTTAAAATACTTAATGAAACCCAAAAGCACATATCTAAATATTAAGCAACGAAATGTACCTAAATAAACGCGAAAATTAATAGAAACTTAAAAATATTTTTAAAGCGCCAATAAAACATGCTTACAGTTTAGATTTGATAATGTGGTCGATTTTTAATGATTCAATATTAAAGGGACTGTGAGTATCCTAAATGTTTTCAAATACAGGTGAAACAACATTTAACCTGAAAAGGTTAAGTTGTGAGAGAAATTGTCGCTATATGGTGGCAATTACGTAATTCCGATGCAAATTAATTTTAAATCCGTTAAACCCAAATGTATGTTAAATTTTGTATCGTATCGGGATTCCTGATGGCGACAACCTTTCTTGACCTCAGCGGGTTAGAGGTCAGAATATACCCGCGGTAGGTATGCCTGTCATAAGAGGCGACTAAAATACCAGATTCAAGGGGCTGTGTAGCGCAACCCTTCAGGTTGCCAGCACAATATATAGCTTCTCCAAATCCAATTGTCAACCTCACCTATCCGCGGCGAATCCTGTTTCACTAACAGAAAAAGGCTCTGGCGACCCCAAGCTCCTCATGGAACTTGGGGGTAGGGAGGGAGGGAATGGCCTGAAGGTTTAATGTGGCCACATAAATTGTTCCCGAGTTGGTCGGGCTAGCACCTCAATGGTGCTGTGGTACCGGAGCGTACCGGATCCTGTATCCGGCAAAGGACCATCACATCGATAACACTCTCCAAAGCCTTCGGGGAACAGCCTTATCGCCACAACAACAACAACCTTTCTTGTATTATATTTTTATTAAAACTAGTGTCCGATTAAGAAATGATATGTAAAATTTTATGTATAAAAAATTGTTTGCAAGAATTAAAAGTTGGGTTTTTATAACCATTTTTCCCAACTATAAAATTGTCGGTTAGTTTTATTCGGTATATAAGAAGGGTAAGGAAATTTATACAAATTTTACTATATACATTTTATTAATTGAAGCCATAAAACTCGTTTTTAAATAATTGGTAGTAAGCATCGTGGTAAGTAGATATATCATTTTCCCGCTCTTATCACCCACCAAATTATTCGAATTGATATTACCAAAAAAAAAAATCTGGGCGGTATTCACTAATTGTGAGTTTTCATACCAATAATATGAAGAAAAAGTGTTCATTTTAAAACTCACGCTTACTGAACTGAAATGTGAATAAATTCGTGCCTCATAAAAGAGTGCGAAAGTATGTACTTACGAGATAGGTATTACAATACAGAAATTTATTGGGTTTTACTCAGCTTTTTTAATATTTATAAAGAAATGTCTTTTGAAACATGCACCACCAGGACGTTCTTATTAAAGATCAGGAAATTAAAGCATATGGTTGAAAAAAGAAGTCTCAAATATTATTGAAATAAGGGAAAATTCAAAACGTTGCAGGTATTCGCCGTCTATATATGCATCTGCTTGTAACATAAATGTATGTACTTAATATGTACATATTAGCCGTGTTTTTTAACACGCGTATATCCGTTTACCCTTAAACTTTATATTGACTGCTAAGAGACAAACTATAAATACACCTCTGAAATTGCTGCGCATAAATTTTGTCCTACTAAATTTCAATACGCATTATACTCAGATGTAACTGAAATATGTGTCTTTGTTTCACCCTGTACACTAATTCTATGTATTATATGTGTGTCCACAATTCATCGCAACTGATTCAGCTATATGTTATACCCTATGGCCATCAGAGCGTTGCGTCTCCGCTTTTCGGTACACCCTGTTGCTGTAGCTAGTTGTTTTACCACAGCCGCTAGATGGGTCTCCTAAGCATTATCTAAGCGAAGATAGGCGTTTTTTAACACGCGCAAACGAAACGTATACGCGCGTGTTAAAAAACACGGCTATTATATAATAATCCTACATACATACATATATTGCTACTACGGGCTAGGTACACTCACACACCCCAGAGTGCCGATATATTGCTGTTTAAACGTTTTTGTTTTTGTATTCAATAATCGAATGTATCTAAATTTAAATTTTTTCTTGTCACACTTATGCTGCTACAATCACAAAAATTTTGTAGGCTGTCTTGTTTTGATTTCAAATTCAAAACACATTGCGAGGATTTTCTATTAGCAATATAGGAATGTTACATATTGTTACGAATATTAGCAAAACTAAGGGGTGCTGCTTTCTCTAAGCCGATGCTAAGCAGTGACGTGAATTCACATCAATAATGCAATTTATGTATCTACATAAACGAAACAATAATTGCGTCTACACATATGTACCATGTACGTATACGAGCAGCGGAGAGTCAATGCACAAACACATGCATATATCTGAGACACTCCTGAAAGTATGCAATGAGAAGCTATAAAATCGTGCAATTGTAGTTACACTGAGAAGCTTGAGAGCTGATGGACTAGAAGATTCTGGAAATGGAAGCGCCTAGAAGATGCAACGTTGAAATCAGAGAGTATAAAAGACAGCAAATGTAGAGGCGCTGAAATTCAGTTTGATATGAGCTATCAAGCAGTTATTGATTAAGCACGCAATCTGGCGGGCAAGAGTAGAGTTTCATTTGAGCTATCAATCAGTTTGGTTATTAAGCAAGCTATTCGTTGCACAGTTTGAGTGTTATTGTGAAGTATTTTAATAAAGGCCATTTTGCATTATTACATATTGGAGTTATTTATTCAACGGTTTAGTGATTTGAACTTAGCAGAGGGTTGCAAATAAGAATATTTGCAAGTAAAATCGTTACAATTGGTGTCAGAAGAGGAATTGTTGAATAAATTCCAGAGGACAACAAGGGCAATGCAAAGTTAAGTGAATTGAAGATCCCGCAACTGAAGAAGGAGTTGGAGAACCGTGGATTGAATACAACCGGCATTAAACTCGAACTTCAGGCACGACTACGAGAGGCAATGGAATTAGAAGGAATTGACGTGGAAGAGTATGTCTTTCATCTTGATGGCGATGAGACAACAAAATTGGAGGAGAAAAATGAAACACCGCAGACAATGACGAACACAGATCTGAACATGATATTGGCTGCAATATCGGCACAAATATCAGAAATGTCATCAAAAATATCCACAAATATGTCCGCACAGGTCGAAGTACAAAAGACAATTATAACATCGCAACTGGAATCGCAGGAAACCCGTATATCCGAAATTTCAGCGATGATATCACCTCAGATCTCTACACAACTTGAAGAGCAGGAAGTCCGTATATCATCTAAGCTGGAAGCGCGCATGGAAGAGAAACTAACCCAGTTTCATGAAGGTTTCAGTGGCCGACAAGAAAAAATCGATGCCGAGGTAGATGCTTTGAAAGATCGGATTCAGGAGTTACAACTGAACCGTCAAATCACTTCAACGTTTACTCTGAAGGCAAAATCCCCAATGTTTGATGGTTCTATTTCTTTCCAGGTCTGTAAGTTGCAATTTGAGAAGACCGCAACAGTGAACAACTGGAATGCTGAAGATAAAGTTGCTGCATTGTTCGTGGCTTTAATAGGACCAGCTACTAAGATATTACAGACCATCCCAGAGTACGAACGTAACAGTTGTGAATCATTGATGGCTGCTATAGAACGGCGATACGGAAGCGAACACAGGAAACAGATATATCAAATAGAATTGCAAAACCGTTACCAAAAAGCTAATGAGAATTTGCAAGAGTTTGCTTCGGATGCTGAAAGGTTGGCTCATTTGGCAAATGCGGACGCACCCGTGGAATACACCGAGAGGGTAAAAATCCAGAGTTTCATAAATGGCATACGAGATGTGGAAACAAAAAGAACTACATATGCGAATCCAAAGCTAACATTTGCTGAAACGGTATCGCATGCACTGACCCAGGAAACAGCCTCGCTTTTGAGTAAGCCAGCGTACAAAGCTCATCGCGTGGAAGTGAAAAGGCCAGACTAAGTAGACACAATTTTGGAAGCACTGAAGGGGTCACAACAGAAAAATGCTGGAGTTTTGATATGTTCCAAGTGCGGCAACCCAGGCCACATTGCACGTCATTGCAGCACCGGTTCTAATAGTTCCAACAATGTGGGTGGCCGTAAACGCAGAGCTGAAGGGGATAAGCAAATCTACTCAATCGTTAAACTAAAGCGAGTCAGCCGCAAGGGGCAACAGCTGGCTCCCTCAATTGAATGCCCAATAATCTCTATCTCCCGAATTGGTCAAGCAATCTTACTGTCGGAGGACATGTGGATGGAAAGGAACGTTTACTGACTGTAGATACGAGTGCATCTCATTCCATCATTCGAGCGGATTTAGTCAATAAGAGGATAAGACCATTGCTTGGAGCGAGATTGCGTACAGCCATTGGAGAAGACACCACGGTTCTAGGAGAAGTATCATGCGAAGACGCAATTGGGGAAAGTCACAGTTGTACACAATTTTATAGTTGCAGATTGTTGATGAAATCATAATTGGAGTGGACTTCTTAATCGACGAAGGTATCAAGATCGACATGCAAAGCAAGACGATGCGATATAAGAACATGGATGTGCCACTTAATTTCGGCTACGAGAGAGACTACAGCTGTAAACGAGTGCTGGTGGAAGAAAGTCAGCAAATACCAGGAAAATCAGAAGCAGTAATCTGGGCAAAGGTTGATGGAGATTGTGGGACAAACAAATTGTGGGTTGTTGAAGCAGCAAAAAAATCAGCACCGAACGTACTTGTAGGAAAAACCCTGGCTATGACAAAACAAGATGGACGTATTCCGGTAAGAGTACTCAATGAGTTCAAGTCACCACTCAAACTGACCAAAGGAGCTATATTGGGAAGATGCCAAGAGGTTGAAGTAGTTATTAACTGTGAACGGCTCCAGGAGCACGTTTCAACTAGCAAGACTGATCTTTCAAATGACATCACGGCATGGACGGAGGGGCTAGAGGAAGATTATCAGAGTAAGGCAAAGCAACTGCTCCTAAAGTACGCAAACATATTTAACCAGGATGATTACAAACCAGGCCGCACCAATGTTGTGGAACATCAAATTGACACTGGAGACGCGAGGCCGATACGTCAAGCTCCTCGTAGTGTTGCACTGGCGAAGCGGGAAGTTGTGAGTAGTGATGGAACGATATTTCGCTATTGGTGATTGCATCGCCGCTATTGACAAATCGCTAATAGCTATAGCTATTGCAATCCAAATATATCAGTGATTGGCGATTTTCCTTCATTCGATTCTTTTGAATGACAATCACCTCTGGCAGAATATCGCCAATAGCGATTGGAGATTTTCCTTCAGCATGGAATTCTAATACTAAAGCGCCAAATATACGACACGAACATTTCCGCGAACATTCCCGTTATGTCATGTTTCTGCGACCTTTTCTGTCGTGTATGGTGGTGTTTGCCAGTTCAAAATATTTTAATTTTTGCGAACATTTGCGCGAACTGTTCGTGCGTGTATGGCGAAATAGCTCATAATCGTAGTAATTTCTGAACGGAACAGACGTGCGCGGAAAAGTAAAATGGACAATACAAAATTTCTGAGTGAATTTATTGAAATGTATAAATCTTTGCCATCATTGTGGCAAGTAAAAAGCAAAGATTATTGTAATAGAATTAAAAAGAATAATGATTATGCGACTTTAATCGAAAAATTAAAAGAAGTAGATCCTGATGCCACAAAGGATACAGTTATAAAAAAAATAAGTAGTTTGGGGCGCAATTGCTGTCAAAAATTTTAAGTCTTCAAAGCTATTGCCACTAGCTAGAAAGCGCAAAGTTAAAGCAAGGCGGTGATGAGAGGGAATCGCTTCTCTCATTATTGTATCCCGTTTCGTTATAAGTGGCAAAATTTTTTGTAAAAGTTGGTCAAATGTTGCCTTGCTCAAACGAACGTAATTTTTAAAATCATTTTGTGACGTGAATTCCAGTTCTTTAATAAGCTCACTTTGTCCAAGAACTGCTCGTTTTTTAAACCATTCATTGCACCAAATTCTTTTTTTGCGATCTTCTATCTTTTTTTTACGCTTAATTGCCACAGCGAGCAATATTGCTGCAGCACAATTGTTGTCCTTATTCATCGCTGTCTGAAAGTGAACTAATGTTCGGCCAAAAGTTCGTATGGTGTATGGCCAAAGCTGCGAACAAGATTGCGGAATGTTCGCGGAAATGTTCGTGTCGTGTATTTGGCGCTTAATAGTGAAAGCGGCGATGCAATCATCGATAGTGAAATATCGTCCATCACTACTCATCGGTGTGCTTTACTTTCCGCCTGAGTAAAAAAGTTTTTTGGATACAAAAAGGAATAATTTTCTCGAAAATTGGAAAAAATATACTTTTAAGAAAGTTTGCCAGCTATTGTCGAACAATCGGGATAGTTGTCTTAAGAACTGCACAATGAAAAAAATTTTTCGTCAACAGATAGTGGTAAATAAGGGCTGCTTTTTGTGCAGAGAAATTGTGGAAACGGCGATCCGAACAAAGCAAACATTGTAAATTTTACCAAGTGAAAATTCACACATTCACACGCACAGTTCTCGACTCAGTTTCAAAAAAACACTTTAGATTATTTAATTCAAATTTTAAAGTGAGATAATCCTTGCCAATTAATGTATACAGAATATATATGGCGTTTTTGTTGTTATTAAAGCTATAGTTTTATTTATATTAAAGCTTTTATCATTTTTTTTTTTAACTTTGAAAAAACTCCGAACACCATTCCTTCATTATATGACATTCGACTGCCTAGTGCACTGCCTTCCACTCTATTCGCAACATAACCTCTACTTAAGCTGCCAAACTATATAGTAAACAATGAAAGCAAACTTGTGCAACAACAATTTCGACGACGAAGTGATGTGCAATAATTGCAAAAAATCGTTTTGCAATGGCCGTGGAACCACATCTGGATCCCAAATTGTTAATCATTCGATGAGGGCTAAACATAGGGAAGTCACCCTACAATCTGAAGATACACTTGGAGAAACAGTACTAAAATGTTACTCGTGTGGCGTACGTAATATATTTGTATTAGGATTCATTCCAGCACAGACTGATTATGTTGTTGCTTTATTTTTCTTCTGTATTTTTCACTAAAAATTGATTCACTTTACAAAACAAATATTATGTAGCCAAATACAACTTTCAGAATAAATTCATACGGAGTATTTCTGAATACATCGGTGTAGTATAATATAGTAAATAAATCATGTTTTATGGTGTCACATATACAGATTTATTTCGGGTTGATTCATCTTACATTTAAAAATCAAAGCATTTTCAATTAGCAAAATTTATATAACAAAGATGCATAGGCATCTATTTCAGCTAGTTTCATCTCATTGAGTGTAATACGAGTCTGAACATATTGTCATCAGCCACTTAATAATATATATCATAACATCTTAGAAAATTAGAATTTCACATTACATCAGTTTACAATAAAAGGTACATATTTTTCCTTTTTTTTTCCAATTTTGGTTCATATATTCTGTATACTAAATTAAATTAATGCATAACATTCAATCTACTCCGCTAAATAAATTTAAACATTCATTTTTTATATCCAAGTATAAAAATAATTGCAGATTCGCTTATTAAAGATAAATCGCCATAGCTATAACAAATAGCCATATCTATATTCACTGATAGCTCAAAATCGCTATATCGCCCATTATATCTTCTGTATAGAATCGCTTATTAAAATAGAGCGATCGCTATAGCTATAAAAAATAGCCGCGATTCAAAAATAGCCATATCTATTTTCACTATTGTGAGTCAAATCGTACAAGACAGCGGCGTCATCGAATCATCAGCTAGTCCATAGAGCTCACCGGAGGTACTTGTGAAGAAGAAGGATGGGAAAATGAGGTTTTGCGTGGACTATCGCAAGTTGAACGACGTCACGAAAGAGGATAGCTACCCATTGCCGAGAATTGACAACACTCTGGACTCGCCCTCTGGTACGAAATGGTTTTCCACACTGGACTTGAAAAGTGGATACTGGCAAGTAGAAGTGAAGGAGGAAGACAAAGAAAAAACAGCCTTCAGCGTCGGAGATGGTATTTGGCAATTTACAGTAATGCCCTTTGGACTTTGTACTGCACCAGCTACATTTGAGAGACTCATGGATCAGGTATTGAAAGGACTACTTTGGAAAACATGCTTGGTATACCTGGACGACATCATCGTATTGGGCAAGAACTTTGATGAACATCTTAAAAACTTGGAGAAAGTTTTCCAGAGAATAGCTGGCGCTGGTCTGAAACTGAGTCCCAACAAGTAAGCAAGGCTAAGTTCGGGTGTAACCGAACATTACATACTCAACTGAGAGCTTTGGAGACAAAATAAGGGAAAATCACCATTTAGCAAAATGAGCCTAGGGTAACCCTGGAATGTGTTTGTATGACATGTGTTTCAAATGGAAGGTATTAAAGAGTATTTTAAAAGGGAGTGGGCCATAGTTCTATAGGTGGACGCCATTTGGGGATATCGCCATAAAGGTGGACCAGGGGTGACTCTAGAATGTGTTTGTACGATATGGGTATCAAATTAAAGGTACTAATGAGGGTTTTAAAAGGGAAGGCGTTTTCGAAATATCGATGAAAATGTGGACCAGGATGACCCAAAACATCATCTGTCGGGTACCGCTAATTTATTTATATATGTAATACCACGAACAGTATTCCGGCAAAGACTCCAAGGGATTTTGATTTCGCCCTGCAGAACTTTCTCATTTTCTTCTACTTAATATGGTAGGTGTCACACCCATTTTACAAAGTTTTTTCTAAAGTTATATTTTGCGTCAATATACCAATCCAATTACCATGTTTCATCTCTTTTTTCATATTTGGTATAGAATTGTGGAATTTTTTTAATTTTTTGCAATTTTCGATATCGGAAAAGTGGGCGTGGTCATAAGATAAAGTGAGTTCAGATAAGTACGTGAACTAAGTTTAGTAGATATATCGGTTTTTGCTCAAGTTATCGTGTTAACGGCCGAGCGGAAGGACAGAAGGTCGACTGTGTATAAAAACTGGGCGTGGCTTCAACCGATTTCGCCCATTTTTACAGAAAACAGTTATCGTCATAGAATCTATGTCCCTACCAAATCTCACAAGGATTGGTAAATTTTTGTTCGACATATGGCATTAAAAGTATTCTAGACGAATTAAATGAAAAAGGGCGGAGCCACGCCCATTTTGAAATTTTCTTTTATCTTTGTATTTTGTTGCACCATATCATTACTGGAGTTGAATGTTGACATAATTTACTTTTATACTGTAAAGATATTAAATTTTTTGTTAAAATTTGACTTCAAAAAATTTTTTTTTTAAGTGGGCTTGTTCGTCATCCGATTTTGCTAATTTTTATTAACACATATATGGTAATAGAAGTAGCGTTCGTGCCAAATTTCATCATGATATCTTTAACGACTGCCAAATTGCAGCTTGCAAAACTTTTAAATTACCTTCTTTTTAAAGTGGGCGGTCGACGCCCGTTGTCCAAAATTTTACTAATTTTCTATTTTTCGTCATAAAGTCAACATAGAGGACCTTCTCCGATATTTAGTCTGGCATTTTTTCCGGTAGTAGTCAGGTATACAAACATAATTGTATCCAGCTACAATCTCTGCCGCATATTGAACCATTTCAGTGCATCAAGCATTAGCTGCACGGATGTATGTCTACTACATTTAAATATTATCTCGTCCTAGTGATTACGGGGATGTTCCCTTATACCTCTTGGAGGCGGCTCTATATCAAGCAGTTTGCTAAGGTGTCCAGGTTTGTGACAATTAAGCAAAAACTGTCTTCAGCATTTCGTTATGCTCTGTAATGTTGAGATATTCTGCCTCAATATGCAGATGGCGCTCAGGGGTCATAAGAGGATATCCCGCGACAGTTTTGAGTGCAGCATTTTATTAGGCCTGCAGTCTTTTCCAGTGCGTGTTTCTAAGACCAGGCGACCACACAAGTGTCGCATAGCACATGAACGCCAATTTATTTTTATGTCATAAGCAACGTTTCTTAATCTTTTCCCCAAGTGCTGCAGGATTTTTTGGCGACATGGTACTTCGGATTCAATTTCGGTGGCACGCGCTTCAATATGAGAGTGTTATCGAATATTACCCCTAAGATCTTTTGGTGACTGACAGTCGGTAGTGTAACACCATCATTGTTAAGCTGATGTACCTTTTTATTTATTACAATAGATGAATTACAATAAATAGGACATACGTAGATACATTGTGCATATGTTTATCTTTCGGTCAAAGCAATGGGGCAATTATTGTGATCGAAAATAACTTAATATGCCTTTTTTAATTTTGGTTTCGGACTATTTTAATTTTCATGAAATTATACGCTACCGGCAAATATATGAAATGGAAAATGATTTTAAAAATGTCCAACGTAAAACACACAAAGAAAGTGTTCAATTATAAAAAATACATACATACATACATTTGAATAATCCGTTCGCCCACCAGCTATACTTTCTCGTCTTTTACATAAACTACCGCTCAAAGTAAAGTTCATCTCAGTACGGTGCATATCTACGACCAGGTGGCTAAGGGCCGCAAATTCCTCTGGAAGATATCATCCTATCATCAAATGAATCACGACTAAAATGCTCATAACCATAACGACCAAGTCCATTCTTGCTTCTCGGAGGCGGTGAACGGGCTGAAAATTGAATCGTACCCGCGTGTTAGACGGCTTCGTCTGGTGCTACCACTTAAAGGTGATGGAAGGGCATTGGCTCCCGGCGTGAAAGCGGTGGAGTTGGGAAATCTAGCATCCTAGACCACTGATACCTCCTTTGAAACAAATCGCGGGTCTCATCGAATCTACGATCACTACCTTTCCTGAAGTCTTGATTTATCCCACCTCCTATTTTGAACCCACATTCCAGTATTATATGTCCTTCTCCGTCGAAATCTGTCTCTTTATGAAGTGTAACACGAATATTTAAACACTCCACACGAGAGTTTCATCATAATGCATCACCGTCAACAAAACCTGCAAATAAAACATATTTAAAATAATATATATCGGTATTATTTATATTTTAAAACGTCTTACCATCATTTAACTCCGGTAGTTTGGCAAATTTTAATGATTAAACAATAAATTTTTTTATAATTGTGATTAGTTTGAACCATGGCGGAACGATACAAGGTGCATGGTGACATACCTACAAACATAAATAAAAGTTCCATGTACTTTGTTTTTGTAAATTCGATGGACCAATGTCAAAATCGTACTGCGCCGGATGTTGATGTATCAAATCAAATAAAAAAAGTTTATAATCAGCTGTCCCGTGCTGCCACCGTGTATCGCTATGCGATCGTTTGAACCATGGTTCAACTATATGGGTGGCTCATCTGTACAATAACAACATATGTCTGTTCAAATTGTCAAAATCTGTGTATTGGTGTTGGTGCGAATGGTATGGAATGTAAACATAAAACTTAGCAGTTTTTGTATGAGTAAGAAAATGTCGCCCATGTGTTGGTTTCATTTTGAGTTTGCCATCTCCTTTTGGCAATCCAATCGACCATGCAATGAAATAAATAAAATCAGCTGATTAGATGAGCTCACCATATAATTGAGCCATAGTTTGAACGATAGAAAAGTCAACACAAAATAGAATATAAAAAAAAAAGAGTTCTGCCGTTGCATACTTTTCCAGGAAAATAACTTTGTATGGTTTTAACTACGACTTTTCCTCTGAATGAAAAATTAGTTTAACAAAGAGGCAAATTGAGTTTCAGAGTGGGAGTTCAAGGTAGCTGATTAGAAAGAGAAACTGCCAAGGTCAGTCACCTTGTAATTGCATCACGGTTTAGTATATGAACAAAACTTATATATCGTCGTGGAGTTTTGTCCTTTCAGAAGTGCTTAAACTATTAATTGATTGTGAAGATGTTAGAGAAATTTTACAAAATATGTGGAGGTCTACACCAAAATGAAACATTTACATCATAAGTAGTTTTGAGTCAATTGGCCATTGATACCATGGTTCAACTATAATTGATACCAAATGAATGTTTTTTGTTTTATATGGAGTAAGTGTGCCTTAATAAGCATAAAACGAAGGCGTTACTTGTTTTTTTTTTTTATATTAATATGTCCTTTAAGCCATTGTAAAAGCAATTAAAAATGTAAATGTTACGTTTCGGTGCGACCAGCATGTAAATGTGTCGTTTTGATATTAATCTCCGTAAAATCACCATCACTGACCTTGGTAAGAAACAGTTTAAATTTAGAAACTAGTGACATGATGGGTTTAAGTCAACCTATTGAAGACCTAGCAATTTTTAAATCAGCCTTTCGAAATTTCGATAGATATGTATGTGCAAGTGGAAGGGATCTGCATTAATAGCTAACTTTTTTGTGTTTTGTTGTAGACCTCCATATACATATGTATATCGAACATTTAAATTTTTGTATCATTATTTTCTCTCCTTTACAAAAATTTCCTTTGGGTTCAAGGAGTTACTATGGCCTCATAAAATCACCGCTTGAATCACAAGAATATTTTTTACACTAAGAATTTTTCAATTATTTTAGCAATTGCAATTGAGGCATTCCTTGTAATGTAATTGGAAAATCTCCAATTCCTTTCGAAAGTACTGCGTCAGAAATTAGATTTGGGCAAAGTATTTGTTTTCAATTACAAACAAAAAATTTTTTTGTAGTCGAGCCTCAAAAAAAAAATATTTTTGGTATTATTTTTTTGCGAAATTGAAATATAATCAATTCAAATCTGTGGCGGAAAGGAATCGATTACTTTCCTCAAGTACATGTAATGGGGAATTGACGGTAATTGAATACCTAAAGTAAGCTCTGAATTTGTATCTTATAACAAAACATATATGCCTATACATTATTACAAATGTTTAAATTCACCTTTAAGCTATATATATGTATTTATGTTTGTACATTTTTATAGAGAGGATGTATGTACATATATTATAACGTTAATATTTACGTTTTCATATTTATATTTAAACTGTGTATACTTATTATTTTGTATATTTATATATTAGTATATCAACTATTATCTTGGCAACGATTAAACCGATTTGGATAGAATTTGGTACGTAAATACTTTACAAGGTTATACGTTGTTTACTCACTTTTGACACTTGAGATGCACTTTTTATTGTTTTTTTGTCCATTAGTTTTTTATTATTACTATATTATTTATTTATTTCATTTTTATTACTTCTTAAAGTTTTTATTTTTAGTTATTTTCTTATTTTACTATATTTCCTATGTCTCTATTTTCATAATTTTTTTTATATTTTTTTCCGATTTTATTTTATAATTTATGGTACGTTATTTATTTTTTTAGTATATCTTTTTATGGTTTTTATTTGTTATATTTAATTTTCTTATTATATTAATTTTATTTCATTAAGTCCTGAATTTCTATTTTTATTTCTTTTTTATACTCAGCTGAGCAGAGCTCACAGAGTATATTAACTTTGTTCGCATAACAGTAATCCGTAACGGCAGAAACTGATCGATATAGATATAGACTTCTATATATCAAAATAATCTGGGCGATAAAAGAAGTTCATTTAGCCATGTCCGTCCGTCCGTAAACACGATAATGTGAGTAAATTTTGAGGTATCTTGATGAAATTTGGTATATAGGTTCCTGGGCGCTCATCTCAGATCGCTATTTAAAATGAACGATATCGGAATATAACCACGCCCACTTTTCGATATCGAAAATTTCGAAAAACCGAAAAAATGCGATAATTCATTGCCAAAGACGGATAAAGCGATGAAACTTGGTAGGTGCGTTGACCTTATGCCGCAAAATAGAAAATTAGCAAAATTTTGGACAATGGGCGTGGCACCGCCCACTTGTAAAAGAAGGTAATTTAAAAGTTTTGCAAGCTGTAATTTGGCGGTCGTTGAAGATATCATGATGAAATTTGGCAGGCACGTTACTGCTATTACTATATGCGTTCTAAATAAAAATTAGCAAAATCGGATGACGAACACGCCCACTTTAAAAAAAATTGTTGTTTTAGTCAAATTTTAACAAAAAATTTAATATCTTTACAGTATATAAGTAAATTATGTCAACATTCAACTCCAGTAATGATATGGTGCAACAAAATACAAAAATAAAATAAATTTCCAAATAGGCGTGGCTCCGCCCTTTTACATTTAATTCGTCTACAAAACTTTTAATGCCATAAGTCGAACAAAAATTTCATTGTGAAATTTGGTAGGGGTATAGATTCTATGACGATAACTGTTTTCTGTGAAAATGGGTGAAATCGGTTGAAGCCACGCCCAGTTTTTATACATAGTCGACCGTCTGTCCTTCCGCTCGGCCTTTAACACGATTACTTGAGGAAAAATCGATATATCTTTACTAAACTCAGATCACGTACTTATCTGAACTCACTTTGTATTGGTATAAGAAATGGCCGAAATCCGACTATGATCACGCCCACTTTTTCGATTTCGCAAATTACGAAAAATTAAAAAAATACCATAGTTCTATACCAAATACGAAAAAAGCGATGAAACATGGTAGTTGGATTGGTTTATTGACGCAAAATATAACTTTAGAAAAAACTTTGTAAAATGGGTTTGACACCTACCGTATTAAGTAGAAGAAAATGAAAAAGTTCTGCAGGGCGGTATCAAAAGCCCTTGGAATCTTGGCAGGAATACTGTTCGTGGTATTACATATATAAATAAATTAGCGGTACCCGACAGATGATGTTCTGGGTCACCCTGGTCCACATTTTCACCGATATCTCGAAAATGCCTTCACATATACAACTAAGGGCACTCCCTTTTAAACCCCTCATTAATACCTTTAATTTGATACACATATCGCACAAACACATTCTAAAGTCACCCCTGGTCCACCTTTATGGCGATATCTCGAAAAGGCGTCCACCTATAGAACTATGGCCACTCCCTTTTAAAATACTATTTAATACCTTCCATTTAAAACCCATGTCAACCAACACATTCCAGGGTTACCCTAAGTTCATTTTGCTTAATGGTGATTTTCCCTTTGGAGACCAAGCTCTCAGCTGAGTATGTAATGTTCGGTTACACCCGAACATAGCCTTCCTTACTTGTTACTTTTATTTTTTTTATATTATTTTTTTGAGTTCTTCATTATTTTAATATTAATTCGAAGGTTACGATGGAAGACCATCGCATTACATGGAGAAAAAGTTGAAGCAGAAGAGGAAATGCTGCGTATCGACGTGCGCTTGGATGGAGAGAACCATCTTACATGAGCTCCCAAAAGCAGAAGAAGCGCTGAGGGTATGGGTTCTGGCATGTAATATGCCAATTTCTCAATTAGCAAACAAAAATTTGAACATTTGCGATCGGCATTTCGTGAAATGCCAATGGATATTTAATTTTTCTTCTGTAAAGTATTTGAAAAATTAAATTTCGGACCTTTAGATCCGTGCCTGGTAGCAGGTTGCACCAACGACAGCCACAAAAATACTGCCCACTGACATCGCGTTGGAGGAAGTCCCATTTTACACAGACCCCCATGTAAAAAAAACAGTATCCAGATGTGCATTGCAGAGAGGAAGGAACCAACACGGACCCGGAGATTGTATGATATCATGAGCCCTTCGCTAAGCGAGAGCGGATTTATATGCGAATGGAAAAGAACATGACGGACACAATCAAGAAGCTGATGGAGGCGGTGGATTTAACGGAGAAGGAGCTGGATAACCTCAGGAAAACATCCATCATAGCACAACCAGGAGGAACCGAATCAGCAACTTGAAGCTATCATTAAATCAATGCCACCTACCCATCGCATATGCTCAATCATGTGGGATGAGGTATCAATAAAAAAAAAGACTTGACATACAACAATACGGTTGATGTTATTGACGGTTTTGTAGACAGTGGAGAAGCCTGTCGGGAGAATCGAATTGCAGACAAGTGCCTCTTTTTTATTATAAGCTTTTATTTAGTTTCACTTCTGTTGTATGTAATGAAATCTTGCAAGTCAAATTTGATACACTTCCCGGTGTCCGATTGAGCTGAAATTTTGCACACATGTATAACTCCGATGGCAATGCAATACTACTTTGCGAGAATTCGACAAATTAATCGATAACACAGTTATCGGTAAATATTTGTGTTTACTTTGGCATAACAGCCTAAGTCCCATACAAACCCGGCGATACATAACCGTGGATTCTGAGACTTAGACGTGGTAAATCACAGGTAGTGAATCCTCTTTTTTATTATAAGCTTTTATTTAGTTTCACTTCTGTTGTATGTAATGAAATCTTGCAAGTCAAATTTGATACACTTCCCGGTGTCCGATTGAGCTGAAATTTTGCACACATGTATAACTCCGATGGCAATGCAATACTGCTTTGCGAGAATTCGACAAATTAATCGATAACACAGTTATCGGTAAATATTTGTGTTTACTTTGGCATAACAGCCTAAGTCCCATACAAACCCGGCGATACATAACCGTGGATTCTGAGACTTAGACGTGGTAAATCACAGGTGGTGAATCCCACGCTTGCGAAAAGCGGAGACACAACCCTCTGTTGTATTTCTGTGTATAACCAGCTGATTTTTTAAGGCTGTTTAAATCTGTAATCTTTGCTGTAATTTATTTTGCTTTTGGACCTATTTGAATTAAGCTGGCTGAAAAATATTGGCATAACAGCTTAAGTTAAATCAACAATGGAAAATCTTGGCAGATGTGGCAATTTCGCGCGTTCGTTGAACGAAATAGTGACAATCTATTGATCATCGCTAGGAAATTAGCGACATTCCATCAACTAAGCAGCACTTTAGCAATACTACTGTTATTATTTGGTTGCTCAAACACACCCATATTAATTGTGCATTAAATCTAAAATATAAAACTCAAAAATGACTCCGGTTGTTATGTCCGCAGCATTTATTTGGTTCAAATACACAACCAATAATAGCCAAAGCCATAATAATTTACACGGGTCATCAATTCTTTCTCTGATTCAAAAGTTGAACTTCCAGCGCTACCGTCATCAGCTCAGTGTCATCATTGCCAGTAGCGCCAATAACACCAAACTCGTGCCTGAGACACAAAAGTCGTTTCACTCAATAGCGCAAGTGAAATGTACTACGCACTCACTATTAAGTAGCGTCAAAAATTCGCTTGGAGTCATTGCGTCAATGAGCTACCATTGAGCTGGCACCGCATTGGCGCTGGCGCCATGCAATTTACATCACTAAAATAGCGCGAATGCCGAGGCTCATGAATCTTTTAATCCAGGTGAAAACGAAGCAGGGGCAAAACGTATGGTGTATTCCTGGCGCAGCCGTCCCATTTTGTGGAGAATGAACGACTCTACAATGCTCCCTCTTATTAATCTACTCTCTTTGGTACAGTGAAGTTTGTCATTTAGATGCGTTCAACGCAATCTTATGCATTCCAGTAACACCGCCACCCAAAAACTCTCTACAATATAAATTTCCGTATTTGACCTCAAGCTTTAAAAATGCTTCCGAGTGCTTTAAACAACGCTATATTTTAATTGTCTTTATGTTGTATCCCCGAAATGTTGCAGAATTGGCTCACCGACTCCAGATCAGATTAATTGCAACTTTTCATTCTTATAATTTTGTAGTTTCTCATTATTAAATTATCTTCTCATTACCAATTCATATTTCTCATTATCAATTTATGTATTCTCAATATGAAGTAACATTTTTCACTATCAGTTTATATTTTCTCAATAAGAAGATACGCTTCTCATTATCATATTATATTTGCTCATTATAAACTTGGATTTCCCATTATCGATTTGCTTTTTTTTTATACGCGTATACGTTTCGTTTGTGCGTGAAAAAAAACGCCTATCCTCGCTTAGATAATGCTTAGGAGACCCATCTAGCGGGCCATAGGGTATAACATATAGCTAAATCAGTTGCGATGAATTGTGGAAACACATAGAATACATAGAATTAGTGTAGAGGGTGAAAGAAAAACACATATTTCAGTTGCATCTGAGTATAATGCGTATTGAAATTTAGTAGGACAAATTTTATGCGCAGCAATTTAGGAGGTGTATTTAAAGTTTGTCGCTTAGCAGCCCATATAAAGTTTAAGCGTATAGACGTTTACGTTTGCGCGTGAAAAAAACGCCTATCCTCGCTTAGATAATGCTTAGGAGACCCATCTAGCGGCAGTGGTTAAATAACTAGCTACAGCCACAGGGTGTACCGAAAAGCGGAGACACAACCCTCTGATGGCCATAGGGTATAACATATAGCTAAATCAGTTGCGATGAATTGTGGACACACATAGAATACTTAGAATTAGTGTAGAGGGTGAAAGAAAAACACATATTTCAGTTGCATCTGAGTATAATGCGTATTGAAATTTAGTAGGACAAATTTTATGCGCAGCAATTTCAGAGGTGTATTTAAAGTTTGTCGCTTAGCAGCCCATATAAAGTTTAAGCGTATAGACGTTTACGTTTTCGCGTGAAAAAATGCCTATCCTCGCTTAGATAATGCATAGGAGACCCATCGAGCGGCAGTGGTTAAATAACTACAGCTACAGCACAGGGTGTACCGAAAAGCGGAGACACAACCCTCTGATGGCCATAGGGTATAACATATAGCTGAATCAGTTGCGATGAATTGTGGACACACATAGAATACATAGAATTTGTGTAGAGGGTGAAAGAAAAACACATATTTCAGTTGCATCTGAGTATAATGCGTATTGAAATTTAGTAGGACAAATTTTATGCGCAGCAATTTCAGAGGTGTATTTAAAGTTTGTCGCTTAGCAGCCCATATAAAGTTTAAACGTATAGACGTTTACGTTTGCGCGTGAAAAAAAAACGCCTATCCTCGCTTAGATAATGCTTAGGAGACCCATCTAGCGGCAGTGGTTAAATAACTACAGCTACAGCACAGGGTGTACCGAAAAGCGGAGACGCAACCCTCTGATGGCCATAGGGTATAACATATAGCTGAATCAGTTGCGATGAATTGTGGACACACTAGAATACATAGAATTATTGTAGAGGGTGAAACAAAGACACATATTTCAGTTACATCTGAGTATAATACGTATTGAAATTTAGTAGTACTAATTTTATACGTAGCATTTTCAGAGCTGTATTTAAATTTTGTCGCTTAGCGGTCCATTTAAGGTTTAAGCGTAAACGTATATAGATGAGAAAAAAAAACGCCTATCCTCGCTTAGATAATGCTTAGGAGACCCATCTAGCGGCAGTTGTTAAATAACTAGCTACAGCCACAGGGTGTACCGAAAAGCGGAGACGCAACGCTCTGATGGCCATAGGGTATAACATATAGCTGAGTCAGTTGCGATGAATTGTGGACACACATAGAATACATAGAATTAGTGTAGAGGGTGAAACAAAGGCACATATTTCAGTTACATCTGAGTATAATGCGTATTGAAATTTAGTAGGACACAATTTATGCGCAGCAATTTCAGAGGTGTATTTATAGTTTGTCGACTAGCAGTCAATATAAAGTTTAAGCGTAAACGGATATACGCGTGTTAAAAAACACGGCTATTATAAACTGGAAAAGGTGTAGTGCGTAAACGAACTGTCAAATTTTGTATGAAAAATCATTTACAACATTTCATGGTGTAAACGCGATAAACTCAAAGGAATGCAAGCTTGCAAACAACAGCCGTCATTTTCATGTGTAAAAATTCTGTGATACAACGAACGCTAACGCGGTTAGGCTGTTATCGCTAACAGCTCCGACACATAAGCAGTTTTTCATATAGATGAGTTTAACACATTATTATGAGTAGATTGCACATATTTTTATGGAGAATGGTAGAATTAGCGACACTGGCGCCATCTGATATTGAAAAGTAGCCAACTCGCCAATTTTGTTCCATGCAAATCATAAGAAGAAGAATTTGACATTTGCTTTGGCTAAGGGTGTTGGCAGCCTTTGCTAGTGAAATTATTTTTCCACTGATAAATTTTATAACATTTTTCGCAAATAAAAACTGCAATATAAGAAATGAATACGACACAAAATATGTTGCAAGTATTTTTGTTGTATAGGGAGAATGTTTATACCAGTGCTTCGTGAAATATTGTATGTGAATGGGCAAGGCGAAATAAACTTAAATTGCCAAGTCTGAAATTCCTTCATATTTACAAACGCAACATCTTGGTTGATTGTGGCGATGTAATTGGAATGCATAAAGCTGCATACATTGGTGCTTTATCGGTAACCGTATCGGTAACCTTATAACAGCTGATTCGACCAAACTTATGGGAATCAATGCAATCGATCTTTGGTCGTAACCGTATCGTAGCTAACCAATTGGTTTTTGGTGTACCGTCGTAACGATAAACAGCTGATTACGTTAGGGATACGACTACAGCGATACGACATACGGCACCAATGACTCCCGCTTAAGCTTGTGTTAAACGCATCTATATGAAAAATTTCATTGTGTCACGGCCTTAAGTGTTGCATACTTTTCTGCGCACTTGATTTTGTTTTACAGATTTTTGGCGATGGAATTTTAGCTAAGCGAAAGTTGGAATTTTATTTTAAAACAGATTTAACCCACAGAGTAGAGATCTGAAATGAGTAGTTGTAAACGGAACTCGACATAGGCAAAGTCACAATAAAATATGATTTTAAGTTAGTTAACACTCGAATAGAAGAACTTGACTCTTCAAAGTTGACTTCGAAGAAACCTTGTAATGTTGATGCATTAAAAGAAATGGATAGAATGAGAAACGTTACAAATAACTAAGTAAAGATTACATAACTAATTTAAACAACATTTTACCCTACTAAAAATTTAAAAAAATTCATATTTAAATTAAATTTAAGAAAAAAGCTTTTCTAAGAACAAGCTTCTATTACTAGTTAATAAAACGAACTAAAAAGTAAAAAAAAAAAACTTTTTTAAAAAAAGCTTTTATTATTGGTTAATAAAATTAACTAAAATGTCAAAAATTGACTGTAAAGAAATATAACACTTTATAAATTCATTGTCACCTTTAACGAAAATTAGGCGACAAAAAAAAAATCTATATTGTACATAATTATATATTTTTAACATTAAAAATTTACACCTAAATTATTAAATCTTACAGTTTATATCACAGTCCTAATTGTTCTAATAAAAAGCGTGTTAAATTTTGATGGTATAATTAAGAACATTTAGGATATCCTTTTGTTGCCACACTTTCTGTAAAAAAAAAAAACAAATCATCGACTACATAAAGTCAAAGACTGATGAAATGCTCGAAATAAAACTGCGCTCTCGTACAGTTCGGACGTGTTTTTAAAACGCTCTTTCATAAATCTATAAATCCACCGTGTTGTGAAAGTAAAAGAGCCTTTGCAATGGTAACACATTTGACAAATCGCTGACTTTTGGAAATTATCATTATTAATTCCAATTATTTAAACTTTTAATTAAAATGCCTTGTGTGTGCGGTCAAAAAGTTGATAGAAATCAACCGAAAGTGCAGTGCGCTAAGTGCAACAATCTCTTTCACATACATTGTGTTGATATCCGTCAGTCAGACGTCGATTTTTTATTGAACTCCCAGCAGAGTTTTTTTTGTAAAAATTGTGCTACTCAGCGTCGGAATTCCCTTCACTCTCCTCCCCCAACTCTCGTGATGGATGAAAAGGCTATTGCCAAAAATTCGAATTTGTCAGAAAGTAATTCTTTAGAATCTACGAAATCTAAGCCTGACAATGCGATAAAAAGTGACAACAGTAATAATAACGTCAACAAACAACAACCAACATTGGTATCTTTATTTAATATAATATCTTCTCTTAGAGCAGAGAATGCTCGTGTTTTTAATGTGGTCAGTGCTCTAAAAGATGATAACAAAAAACTCTCGTTAAAATTTGATAGCTTGCACTCAGCTCTCCTGGCGTTTCAGCGCGATATGGTAGAAAAAGACAATACAATTGCTTCCCTCACCGCGGAAATAAATTGTTTACGCGGCTCTTTTGAAGTCGCAGTTAAACAAGTCATGAGTAATGCCGATGTGTGGAATGGTAATCCCTCTCATCTGCCACTCACAGCTAATGAGAGTGCTAACATATCAAATACTTCTAATACAACGAACGTTGTGACGTCAGTGCATGAGAATGCTCGCTCGCCTGTTGCTGTTGATGCTGCTGCTTGTGCCATTACAATCACGTCGCCTAGTGTTGTGACGTCAGTGCATGCGGATACAATAAATAATAATGTTGTGACGTCAGTGCCAGTGAGTGCCCAACCATCCGTACTATCGGCTAGTGCTGCTGCTTGCACTACTAAAACTTCAACGCCTAGTGTTGTGACGTCAGTGCCTATGAATTCTCAATCATCTGTAGTATCGATTAGTGCTATCTCAAATATTAGTACTGCTGCTGCTTGCACTACTAATACAACGGTGTCCAATGCTGTGACGTCGACGCCTCAGAGTGTTATTTCAACTTCAAATAATTCTCGCAATACGTATGCATCCATAATTACGGCCGTGCCAATGACGGATATTTCGGCTTCTTCTTCATTCACTCATGCGTCTATTAAGGATGATGGACAGGGGGCAAATGTGTCTAAAACTAGAACTAAAATGAAAAATACTAATTCTCGAATTCTTATTAGAGGATATAACGCATCGAGCGATCTGGTGGTTGCTGATCGTTACAAATGGCTACATATATCGTCTTTTTCGCCATCTGTAACTGAAGATAATATAATTGAATATGTGGCTAGGCAAGCTAATTTAAATAAAATCGCATTAATTAAAAGATAGCCGGTCAATTATGTATTTAACAGCAGTATAAATAGGCTTTTTGACCATTATTTGCTTAGTGCAAAGTTAAATTAAACTCCACTATTTCGGCTCAACGTTTCGCTAAGCACCTTAGCTTCTTCAGGAGCGAAACTGAATTTATTTAGTAATTTTTATCACAAACCAGTAATTTTATAACAACAGCAATGTACATAAAAGAAAGTTATTAAAAGAAATTTTGGTTAGAATTTAGCAAACAGATTGTTTAGTGAAAAACTTACATATATAAATGTATGTATCCCTAGATTATTTTAGGCGTCACAAATTGCACAAAGTATAAACTAACTAAGTTATTCAAGAAAATTAAAAGTATAAAAATGGTACTAGTAATATGTAGTACACTTGTCATTAAACTGGACTTTGATCATCAAACATAATTGGTATGTTTTGTTTACATATGTACGTATGTATGAAAGGCTGTGTTCAGTGAATACCTAAGAATGTGAAAATGTAAACAAAAACTTTATAAACATAAAAGATATGCGGCGGAGATGTCAGCTGTGTCTTCCTTTCTATTAACAGTTCTCTCTCTATTTCGCATTAAGTTGTACGAAGCTAGTAAAAAAAGATGTTGCGTTGGCAAATCTGAATAGAGTTAGCTTCAAGTTGGGAGTTCCTGAGTCATCATTTGACAAATTGCTCAGCTCCGAAATTTGGCCGACTAATGTTACGGTGAAGCCTTTTCAGTTTTTTCGGAAGGCTCACAAAAAGCCTCCTCGCACACAGTAGGGAGAAATCGGTCCGCTAATAACAGCAATAACGACTTAAGGATATATTTTCACAATGTATCTGGCATGAGAACCAAGTCTGATCTTGTGTATAATTTTAGTGCGCAAATGGATTATGATATCTTTGTCTTCATCGAGACATGGCTCAATGAAAAATTTTTTGATAGTGAGTTCTTTGACCCAAATCTTTTCAATGTCTATCGCAAGGATCGTGATGCTGGGAAAATTAGTTGCATTCGCGGTGGTGGTGTTTTAATTGCTGCCAAGTGCCAGCTGCGTTCATTTTTATTTCCGCTCAACAATGACGACTTGCTACTTGACCAAATCTGCGTGTGTATAAATGGTTCTGGTTCTGGTGCGCAAGGCTCCCTATATCTGCTTGCCTCGTATGTTCCACCAGGCAGCGCATTTGATGTATATAAAGCACATGCTGATAACATAATCTCTCTTGTTTTACGAAACCTTAATGATGACCACCTCTGCGTGCTTGGAGACTTCAACCTTTGTAATATTCACTGGTCAACAAATGTTTCTAGTTATGGTCTCACACCTAATAATCTTTCTTTGAATCACGAACTGTATTTCATTGATAATTTATTGAATCTCAATTTAAAGCAAATTAGTAAAAGTGTTAATGCCCTAAATAGATTACTGAATCTAGTATTTATAAGTGACAACATTAATTGTGAAGTCAGCGAATTCTCTAATGCAGTTATTCCCAAGGATAGGCATCACCTACCCCTGGTCATTACTTGTAGTTTTTATTATTATGCGTCGGATACTTCAGATAGCAGATTAACGTTCAACTTCAATTCGTGCGATTTTCCTAGATTTAACGATTTTTTAATGGAAATAAACTGGGACGAATTACTGGAGGGACTTGATACCTCTAACTGCTTCGCCACGTTCAAATCCATTCTATTTAGTCACTGTTTGTTTAAATTCCGGTAAAGCGAAAGAGGCCGTATAAACTTCCGTGGTATTCGAAAGAATTAAAAAAACTGAAGAACATAAAAAATAAATATTTGCGTAACTTTAAACGGACAAAGAATCATATATTCTTTACTAAGTACAAGCACTATTTAAAGATATTTAATCATTTAGATAAGTTTCTGTACAATAACTATATTTATAATATTGAGTCGAATATTAAATCGAATCCTAAAACTTTTTGGAACTATATAAAGTCAAAGCCAGTGTACCCTCTGGAGTTTTTCTTGATGATCAACCTCCGCGATCTCTAAGTGAGGCAGCGAACTTATTTGCTGAGTTTTTTAAGTCAAATTTTTCTCAGGATGATAATAATAAAGCGGTTGATTTTTCATTGGATGCCGTTAGTATCCTGAACTTCGGTACGCTTACTCTCTCCTGTGAGGATGTTACTGAGGCTATTATTATACTTAAATCCTCATCCCAAACTGACGTTGATGGGTTTTCTTCTGTCTTGTTAAAAAATTGTCCAGCCTTGGTCTATCCGTTGACTCTGATTTTCAATAAATCATTATCATCTGGGACGTTCATCGATGATTGGAAGCTCACCTCGATTACGCCCGTTTTCAAATGTGGAAATAAGAACGATGTGCGTAACTATAGACCAATATCCAAGCTGTCTACAATCTCTAAAATTTTTGAGCATGCTGTGAATGCCAAGTTGAGTTTTGCTGTTAAATCCCTTATATCACCCCACCAGCACGGGTTTGTTGCTGATAGGTCCACGGTTTCAAATCTTGCTGTTTTTAGCGAATACTGTGTAGATTCTTTCTCTGCTGGACTACAGGTTGATTGCATTTACACTGACTTTTCCAAAGCTTTTGATAGAGTTCCTCACATAGTTCTGATAAAAAAAATTAAGCTGTATCGGTTTTCATTCAACGTTTCTTTTGTGGATTCGTTCTTATTTAAGTAATAGACACTGCGTTGTTACCATTGATGGGAAAATGTCTAGTCCGTTCGTTGCGACTTCTGGCGTTCCCCAGGGAAGTATACTAGGCCCACTTTTATTTATATTATTTATTAATGACATCAGCAGTTGTTTTTCGTTTGCAAAGTGTTTACTTTATGCAGATGACTTAAAAATATTCTCGGTTATTAAATCGCAAGAAGATGCCATAAAGCTGCAGGATGATATAAATAAGCTTCACCAATGGTGCCTGAATTCCTGTCTCTCTTTAAATACGCAAAAATGCTTCCAAATAGTTTATTCAAAATCAACTAACAATTTGTCTACAAAATACAGTATATCTAACTGTGAACTTCAATGTGTTGACGAGATTAAAGACCTGGGTGTCGTTTTTGACAAAAGGTTTTCCTTCATTAATCACATTAACTACGTAACATCGAAAGCATATTCTATGCTCGGATTTGTACGGCGCAATGCTTCAAAATTCTCAGACCCCTATACATTTAAGCTGCTCTACACGTCATACGTTAGATCTCATATTGAATATGCTGTCTTCATTTGGAGACCAAGCAACCAAACGGCCATTAGTAGAATTGAGAGAATTCAAAAAATTTTCCTTAAATATGCCCTTCGCCCGTTAAACTTTTCGGAGCCGATTCCTTCCTACTCTGCACGTCTTTTACTTTTAAGCCTCAAGTCTTTGGAAAATCGTAGATCTATACTGTGCTTGTCATTCATGTATAATGTTATTAATGGCTACATTGATTGCCCTTATTTGCTGGAAAGGATTCGATTTAATGTTCCCCAAAGATCTCTCAAAAATTCCTTTCCATTTTATTACGATTATTTCAGAAAGAATTACGCTGGTAATGCTCCCATTACGTGTGCTATTTGGGAGCTTAACTCAACAAGTAATTCCGCTGCTCTTGATTTTTCTATACAAAGAGCTGAATTTATGAATATTTTGAAGTCTGCTTTCTAAGTAAACCGATTACTTTTAGGCATAAGTATTTTTTAAATTTTCATTGTATCATAGTCTGTAAGGATTAAAATTCATAGACTTAAACAAATAAATTAATAAATAAATAGTTCACCGGGGAGTGCGCAAACCACCGCATTCAATTGTTGGATTTCATGGTCACTGTCCTTTTATATACAAATGCAAAGTGGATGGCCCGAGCGGACGAACAGGAGGAACGACGACGACGCGCGATCGCAAAACTACAAAAATCAGACGCAGCAAAAAACAAGTAAGGAAGGCTAAGTTCGGGTGTAAGCGAACATTACATACTCAGTTGAGAGCTATGGAGACAAAATAAGGAAAATCACCATGTAGGAAAATGAACCTAGGGTAACCCTGGAATGTGGTTGTATGACATGTGTATCAAATGGAAGGTATTAAAGAGTATTTTAAGAGAGAGTAGGCCATAGTTCTATGGATGAACGCCATTTAGGGATATCGCCATAAAGGTGGACCAGGGCTGACTCTAGAATTTGTTTGTACGATATGGGTATCAAATGAAAGGTGTTACTGAGCATTTTAAGAGGGAGTCGGCCTTAGGTCTATCGGTGGATGCCTTTTCGAGATATCGCCATTGAGGTGGACCAGGGGTGACTCTAGAATGTGTTTGTACGATATGGGTATCAAATTAAAGGTATTAATGAGGGTTTTAAAAGCGAGTTGCCCTTAGATGTATATGTGAAGGCGGTTTCGCGATATCAACCAAAATATGGACCAGGGTGATCCAGAAAATCATCTGTCGGGTACTGATAATTTATTTATATATGTAATACCACGAACAGTATTCCTTCCAAGATTCGAAGGGCTTTTGATTTCGCCCTGCAAAACTTTTTCATTTTCTTCTACTTAATATGGTAGGTGTCACACCCATTTTAACTTTTCTTTTAAAATTTGACTTTAAACAAATTTTTTTTTTAAAAAGTGGGCGTGGTCGTTCTCCGATTTTGCTAATTTTTATTAAGCATACATATAGTAATAAGAGTAACGTTCCTGCCAAATTTCATCATGATATCTTCAACGACTGCCAAATTACAGCTTGCAAAACTTCTAAATTACCTTCTTTTAAAAGTGGGCGGTGCCACGCCCATTGTCCAAAATTTTACTACTTTTCTGTTCTTCGTCATAAGATCAACTCACCTACCAAGTGTCATCGCTTTATCTGTCTTTGGTAATGAATTATTGCACTTTTTCGGTTTTTCGAAATTTTCGATATCGAAAAAGTGGGCGTGGTTATAGTCCGATATTGTTCATTTTAAATAGCGATCTGAGATGAGTGTCCAGGAATCTACATATCAAATTTCATCAAGATACCTCAAAATTTACTCAAGTTATCGTGTTAACGGACAGACGGACGGACTTGGCTCAATCAAATTTTTTTCTATACTGATGATTTTGATATATGGAAGTCTATATCTATCTCGATTCCTTTATACCTGTACAACCAACCGTTATCCATTAAAGTTAATATACTCTGTGAGCTCTGCTCAACTGAGTATAAAAAGTGTTCATTTTAAAACTCACGCTTACTGAACTGAAATGTGAATGAATTCGTGCCTCATAAATAAGAGTGCGAAAGTATGTTCTTACGAGATAGGTATTACAATACAGAAATTTATAGGGTTTTACTCAGCTTTTTTAATATTTATAAAGAAATGTCTTTTGAGACATGCACCAATTAAAGCATATGGTTGAAAAAAGAAGTCAAATATATTGAAATAAGGGAAAATTCAAAACGTTGCAGGTATTCCTCGTCTATATATGTATCTGCTTGTAACATATATGTATGTACATAATATGTACATATTATGTAATAATCCTACAGAAATATATCACACACCCCAGAGTGCCGATATATTGCTGTTTAAACGTTTTTATACTCAGTTGAGCAGAGCTCACAGAGTATATTAACTTTGATTGGATAACGGTTGGTTGTACAGGTATAAAGGAATCGAGATAGATATAGACTTCCATATATCAAAATCATCAGTATCGAAAAAAAATTTGATTGAGCCATGTCCGTCCGTCCGTCCGTCCGTCCGTCTGTCCGTTATAACGATAACTTGAGTAAATTTTGAGGTATCTTGATGAAATTTGGTATGTAGATTCCTGGGCACTCATCTCAGATCGCTATTTAAAATGAACGATATCGGACTATAACCACGCCCACTTTTTCGATATCGAAAATTTCGAAAAACCGAAAAAATGCGATAATTCATTGCCAAAGGCGGTTAAAGCGATGAAACTTGGTAGATGGGTTGGCGTTATGACGCAGAATAGAAAATTAGTAAGATTTTGAACAATGGGCGTGGCACCGCTCACTTTTACAAGAAGGTAATTTAAAAGTTTTGCAAGCTGTAATTTGACAGTCGTTAAAGATATCATGATGAAATTTGGCAGGAACGTTACTACTATTACTGTATATGTGCTGAATAAAAATTGGCAAAATTGGATGAAGAACACGCCCACTTTTTAAAAAAATTTTTTTTTAAATTCAAATTTTAACAAAAAATTTAATATCTTTACTGTACATAAGTAAATTAAGCCAAAATTCAACTCCAGTAATGATATTATGCAACAAAATACAAAAAAAAAAGAAAATTTCAAAATGGGCGTGGCTCCGCCCATTTTCATTTAGTTTGTCTAGAATACTTTTAATGCCATAAGTCGAACAAAAATTTACCATTCCTTCTCAAATTTCGTAGGGGCATAGATTCTATGACGTTAACTGTTCTCTGTGAAAATGGGCGAAATCGGTGGAAGCCACGCCCAGTTTTTATACACAGTCCACCGTCTGTCCTTCCGCTCGGCCGTTAACACAATAACTTGAGCAAAAACCGATATATCTTTACTAAACTTAGCCCACGTACTTATCTGAACTTACTTTATCTTGGTATAAAAATGGCCGACATCCATCGACGACCATAACCACGCCCACTTTATCGATATCGAAAATTACGAAAAATAAAAAAATACCATAATTCTATACCAAATACGAAAAAAGGGATGAAACATGGTAAATGGATTGGTTTATTGACACAAAATATAACTTTGGAAAAAACTTTGTAAAATGGGTGTGACACCTACCATATTAAGTAGAAGAAAATGAAAAAGTTCTACAAGGCAAAATCAACAGCCCTTGGAATCTTGGCAGGAATACTGTTAGTGGTATTGCATATATAAATAAATTAGCAGTACCCGACAGATAATTTTCTGGATCACCTGTTCCACATTTTGGTCGATATCGCGAGAACGCCCTCACATATACACCTAAGGGCCACTCGCTTTTAAAACCCCCATCAATACCTTTAATTTGATATCCATATCGTACAAACACATTCTATAGTTACCCCTGGCCCACCCTAATGGCGATATCTCGAAAAGGCGTCCACCTATAGACCTAATGCCCACTCCCTCTTAAAATGCTCAGTAACACCTTTCGTTTGATACCCATATCGTACAAACATTCTAGAGTCACCCCTGGCCCACCCTAATGGCGATATCTCGAAAAGGCGTCCACCTATAGACCTAATGTCCACTCCCTATTAAAATTCTCAGTAACACCTTTCGTTTGATACCCATATCGTACAAACATTCTAGAGTCACCCCTGGCCCACCCTAATGGCGATATCTCGAAAAGGCGTCCACCTATAGACCTAATGCCCACTCCCTCTTAAAATGCTCAGTAACACCTTTCGTTTGATACCCATATCGTACAAACATTCTAGAGTCACCCCTGGCCCACCCTAATTGCGATATCTCGAAAAGGCGTCCACCTATAGACCTAATGCCCACTCCCTCTTAAAATGCTCAGTAACACCTTTCGTTTGATACAAACATTCTAGAGTCACCCTTGGTCCACCTTTATGGCGATATCTCGAAAAGGCGTCCACCTAGAGAACTAAGGATTACTCCCTATTAAAATACTCATTACCACCTTTCATTTGATACACATATCGTACAAACACATTCTAGAGTCACCCCTAGCCCACCCTAATGGCGATATCTCGAAAAGGCGTCCACCTATAGACCTAATGCCCACTCCCTCTTAAAATGCTCAGTAACAGCTTTCGTTTGATACGCATATCGTACAAACATTCTAGAGTCACCCCTGGCCCACCCTAATGGCGATATCTCGAAAAGGCGTCCACCTATAGACCTAATGCCCACTCCCTCTTAAAATGCTCAGTAACACCCTTCGTTTGATACCCATATCGTACAAACGCATTCTAGAGTCACCCTGGCCCACCCTAATGACGATATCTCGAAAAGGCGTCCACCTATAGACCTCATGCCCACTCCCTCTTAAAATGCTCAGTAACACCTTTCGTTTGATACCCATATCGTAAAAACATTCTAGAGTCACCCCTGGCCCACCCTAATGGCGATATCTCGAAAAGGCGTCCACCTATATACCTAATGCCCACTCCCTCTTAAAATGCTCAGTAACACTTTTCGTTTGATACCCATATCGTACAAACATTCTAGAGTCACCCCTGGCCCACCCTAATGGCGACATTTGGAAAAGGCGTCCACCTATAGACCTAATGCCCACTCCCTCTTAAAATGCTCAGTAACACTTTTCGTTTGATACCCATATCGTACAAACATTCTAGAGTCACCCCTGGCCCACCCTAATGGCGATATCTCGAAAAGGCGTCCACCTATATACCTAATGCCCACTCCCTCTTAAAATGCTCAGTAACACCTTTTATTTGATTCCCATATCGTACAAACACATTCTAGAGACACCCCTGGTCCACCTTTATGGCGATATCTCGAAACGGCGTCCACCTATGGAACTAAGGATCACTCCTTTTCAAAATACTCTTAACACCTTTCATTTGATACCCATATCGTACAAACATATTCTAGAGTCACCCCTGGTCCACCTTTATGGCGATTTCTCGAAAAGGCGTTCACCTATAGAACTAAAGCCCATTCCCTTCTAAAATACTCATTACCACCTTTCATTTGATACCCATATCGTACAAACAAATTCTAGAGTCAGCCCTGGTCCACCTTTATGGCGATATCCCTAAATGGCGTCCATCCATAGAACTATGGCCTACTCTCTCTTAAAATACTCTTTAATACCTTCCATTTGATACACATGTCATACAACCACATTCCAGGGTTACCCTAGGTTCATTTTCCTACATGGTGATTTTCCTTATTTTGTCTCCATAGCTCTCAACTGAGTATGTAATGTTCGGTTACACCAGAACTTAGCCTTCCTTACTTGTTGTTTTTGTATTCAATAATCGAATGTACCTAAATTTAAATTTCACACTTATGCTGCTACAATCAGAAACATTTTGTAGGCTGTCTTGTTCTGATTTCGATTTCAAAACACATTGCGAGCATTTTGTATTAGCAATATAGGAATGTTACATATGTACATACATATGTATATGGCTTGTAAGAAAAAATTCCGATACTTTTTAATTTCCATGGGTGGGTCCAACATCGGTTTGGGGTATCAAAATTAAATGTGCGCACAGAACGCTTTTCAACATTACTGTGTGTGTGTGTGTGTACAACAAATCTGGCAAAATAAAACCACATAAAAGTTCGAACCGATTATTTGCTTATATCTTTTGACAGAAATAAAATTTCTAATTTTCACTTCCGAATTCTAAAAACGCAGGCCAAAACGCCCCTCCTGTAACCCGTTTGATAATTTTTGATGTAAATTAGGTGTGCACCGTATTGTAAAATGTTACCCCATAAAAAGTAATAGTAGGTACTTGATAATTAAATTTTTTAATTACCAAATACTTGTAAATGGCAAATCACATTTATCAAGCATATTCATTACTGTGCGGCTCTGGTTAGAGCCCATAATATTTTAAAAATATATGCATAGGTACATACATATATGCATGTAGTGAATGGGAAAATAAAATAATTTCTGCGGAAATTTCAAATTTGATGGTTAGTGCCATTGTGAATTTAGCTAACGATATTGTGACGAATATTAGTGACACTAAAAGCCCCGACACATAAGCACTTTTTCATATAGATGAGTTTAAGACAAGCTTGTGCATTATGAGTAGATTGCACGTATTTTTATGGAGAACGGTAGAATGAGCGACACTGGCGCCATCTGATATTGAATAGTAGCCATCTCCCAAATTTTGTTACAAGCAAAGCATAAGAAGAAGAATGTGACATTTGTTTTGGTTAAGGGTGTTGACACACTTTGCAAGTGAAATTATTTTTCCCACTTTGGTAAATTTTCTAACATTTTTCGCAGGTAAAAACTGTAATATAACAACTGAATACGACACAAAATATGTTAGCAAGTATCTTTGTTGTAAGGGGATAATGTTTATACCAGTGCTTCGCGAAATTTTGTATGTGAATGGGCAAGGCGTAATAAACTTCAATTGCCACGTCTGAAATTCCTTCATAATCACAAACGTAACATCTTGGTTGATTGTGGCGATGTTATTGGAATGCACAAGTTTGTGTTAAACGCATCTAGTATTGTGAATTGTGTGGCACCGCCTTAAGTGATACTCAAATCACCAGTCTGATGCTAAGTAAATGAAGCCACAAAAACAATAAAGCAGGGAGTCACTTGTATCTTCATAAATGAATCAATCATTATGTTTACACATATGTACCTACACGCAGTGGAGAAGAAACGCACAAACGCATGGATATATCTTACCTGAGATGCGCTCAGAAGTAGGCAATAATTTGTGCAAGTATCACTCAAGTATACACGCGCATATGAGAAGCTATAAACGTAGTTATAGTTGGTAATTTTATAGGTGCTAACTAACTAGTAAATTCTAGAATAGAACCGCCTAGAAATAAACGAGGAAACCAAACACTATAAAAGCAGCAACAGTTGAGGCACGAAGTCAGTTTGAATTAAACACGCTATCTGTCGAGCAATAGAAGTGTTATTTTGAAAGTAGTCTAATAAAGACCATTTTGCATTATCGAATATTGGAGTTATTTATTCAACAGTTTAGTGATTCGAACGTTAGCAAAAGGTTGCATATAAGCGGAGTTGCGGAAATTCGTTACAATTGGTGTCAGAAGAGGAATTTTTGATTAAATTCCGGAGGAAAACAAGGGCATGGCAAAGTTAAGTGAATTGAAGATCCAGCAACTGAAGAAGGAGTTGGAGAGCCGTGGATTGAATACAACCGGCATTAAACTCGAACTTCAGGCACGACTACGAGAGGCAATGGAATTAGAAGGAATTGACGTGGAAGAGTATGTCTTTCATCTTGATGGCGATGAGACAACCAAATTGGAGGAGAAAAATGAAACACCGCAGACAATGGCGAACACAGATCTGAACATGATATTGGCTGCAATATCGGCACAAATGTCAGAAGTGTCATCAAAAATATCCACAAATATGTCAGCACAGGTTGAAGTACAAAAGACAAATATAACATCCCAACTGGAATCGCAGGAAACACGCATAACAAGATGGAAACTCAACTGGAAGAACAGAAGACATATATGGCATCGCAACTGGAATTACAGGAGGCACATATATCCGAAATGTCGGCACAAATTTCAGCGCAGATATCATCTCAGATCTCTAAACAACTTAAAGAGCAGCAAGTCCGTATATCATCTAAGCTGGAAGAGCGCATGGAAGAGAAACTAACCCAGTTTCTTGAAGGTTTCAGTGGCCGACAAGAAAAAATCGATGCCGAGGTAAATGCTTTGAAAGATCGGATTCAGGAGTTACAACTGAACCGTCCAATCACTTCAACGTTTACTCTGAAGGTAAAATCCCCAATTTTTGATGCTTCTGTTCCTTTCCGGGTCTTTAAGATACAATTTGAGAAGACCGCAACAGTGAACAACTGGAATGCTGAAGATAAAATTGCTGCATTGTTCGTGGCTTTAATAGGATCAGCTGCTAAGATATTACAGACCATCCGAGAGTACGAACGTAACAGTTATGAAGCATTGATGGCTGCTATAGAACGGCGAACACAGGAACCAGATATATCAAATAGAAACCGTTACCAAAAAGCTAATGAGACTTTGCAAGAGTTTGCTTCGGATGTTGAAAGGTTGGCTCATTTGGCAAATGCGGACGCACCCGTGGAATACACCGAGAGGGTAAAAATCCAGAGCTTCATAAATGGCATACGAGGTGTGGAAACGAAACGAGCTACATATGCGAATCCAAAACTAACATTTGCTGATACGGTATCTCATGCTGACCAGGAAACAGCTTTTGAGTAAGCCAGCGTACAAAGCTCATCGCGTGGAAGTGGAAAGGACAGACTGGGTAGACACAATTTTGGAAGCACTGAAGGGGTCACTACAGAAAAATGCTGGAGTTATGAAATGTTCCAAGTGCGGCAACCCAGACCACATTGCACGTCATTGCATTGCAGCACTGGTTCTAATAGTTCCAACAATGTGGGTGGCCGTAAACGCAGAGCTGGAGGTGATGAGCAAATCTCCAAATCTACTCAATCGTTAAACTAAAGCGAGTCAGCCGCAAGGGGCAACAGCTGGCTCCCTCAATTGAATGTCCCATAATCTCTATCTCGCAAATTGGTCAAGCAATCTTACGACAGGACATGTGGGTGGAAAGGAACGTTTACTGACTGTAGATACGAGTGCATCTCATTCCATCATTCGAGCTGATTTAGTCAACAAGAGGATAAGACCATTGAATGGAGCAAGATTGCATACAGCCATTGGAGAAGACACCACGGTTATAGGAGAAGTATCATGTGAAGACGCAATTGGGGAAAGTCAGGGTTATACACAATTTTATAGTGGCACAGATTGTTGATGAAATCATAATTGGAGTGGACTTCTTAATCCACGAAGGTATCAAGATCGACATGCAAAGCAAGACGATGCGATATAAGAACATGGATGTGCCACTTAATTTCGGCTACGAGAGAGCCTACAGCTGTAAACGAGTGCTGGTGGAAGAAAGTCAGCAAATACCAGGAAAATCAGAAGCAGTAATCTGGGCAAAGGTTGATGGAGATTGTGGGACAAACAAATTGTGGGTTGTTGAAGCAGCAAAAAAATCCGCACCGAACGTACTTATAGGAAAAACCCTGGCTATGACAAAACAAGATGGACGTATTCCGGTAAGAGTACTCAATGAGTTCAAGTCACCACTCAAACTGACCAAAGGAGCTATATTGGGAAGATGCCAAGAGCTTGAAGTAGTTATTAACTGTGAACGGCTCCAGGAGCACGTTTCAACTAGCCAGACTGATCTTTCAAATGACATCACGGCATGGACGGAGGGGCTAGAGGAAGATTATCAGAGTAAGGCAAAGCAACTGCTCCTAAAGTACGCAAACATATTTAACCAGCATGATTACAAACCAGGCCGCACCAATGTTGTGAAACATCAAATTGACACTGGAGACGCGAGGCCGATACGTCAAGCTCCTCGTAGTGTTGCACTGGCGAAGCGGGAAGTTGTGAGTAGTGATGGAACGATATTTCGCTATTGGTGATTGCATCGCCGCTATTGACAAATCGCTAATAGCTATAGCTATTGCAATCCAAATATATCAGTGATTGGCGATTTTCCTTCATTCGATAGCGATTGGAGATTTTCCTTCAGCATGGAATTCTAATACTAAAGTGCCAAATACACGACACGAATATTTCCGCGAACATTCCCGTTATGTCATGTTTCTGCGACCTTTTCTGTTTCTTTTTTAATTTTTGCGAACATTTGCGCGAACTGTTCGTGCGTGTATGGCGAAATAGCTCATAATCGTAGTAATTTCTGAACGGAACAGACGTGCGCGGAAAAGTAAAATGGACAATAAAAAATTTCTGAGTGAATTTATTGAAATGTATAAATCTTTGCCATCATTGTGGCAAGTAAAAAGCAGAGATTATTGTAATAGAATTAAAAAGAATAATGATTATGCGATTTTAATCGAAAAATTAAAAGAAGTAGATCCTGATGCCACAAAGGATACAGTTATAAAAAAAATAAGTAGTTTGGGGCGCAATTGCTGTCAAAAATTTTAAGTCTTCAAAGCTATTGCCACTAGCTAGAAAGCGCAAAGTTAAAGCAAGGCGGTGATGAGGGGGAATCGCTTCTCTCATTATTGTATCCCGTTTCGTTATGAGTGGCAAAATTTTTTGTAAAAGTTAGTCAAATGTTGCCTTGCTCATACGAAAGTAATTTTTAAAATGATTTTGTGACGTGAATTCCAGTTCTTTAATAAGCTCACTTTGTCCAAGAACTGCTCGTTTTTTAAACCATTCATTGCACCAAATTCTTTTTTTGCGATCTTCTCTCTTTTTATTACACATGTATAACTCCGATGACAATGCAATATTACTCTGTTAGAATTCGATAAATTAATCGATAACATGGAGGGTGGGGCCGTGTGTAGAAGTCCACGAAAGTGGGGAAAGCTTCTGACCGCCATTCACCTGGGAATGGCCAGAGCGATTCTTTTGCATGCGGTTCAAGCAGCTCACTACTGCCGGTCGCTTGCGGCCAAGTATCCTCTGGGTAGCCGCTAAACACCCGTTTAGCGGTGAGCTAATGTGAGAAGGCGACAACCTGGCTAGGCCACTCTGACATAATCGGTTTAAGGGCTAGCCGGGGGAGATTTCATCGGCAGCGTCTGTACACCTCTAGGTGCGGCTGCAAGCGGGCGTCTGTCTTGGAGCAAGCGGCTCGCTATATAAACGTGCCAAGTAATATTTTCACCCCCGCTGAGCGGGTTGTGCGCTGGGCTTGGGACCCGCCACGTAAAACCATACTCCAATGAAATATAACAACAAGCCTCGGATAAATACACCTTCTATTGATGACGACCATGGCAAACGTTTGAAGGACAATGAATTGAGGGCATGCACCTGGAACGTCCGCTCCCTGAATGGGATTGGTGCAGATGCCCGGCTGGTTGATGTCCTCGTCAAAGCAAAATCTGACATCACCGCCATCCAAGAAATGCGTTGGACGAAGCAAGGAAGAAAGAAGATCAAAAATTGTGACATATATTGGAGTGGCCATGCGAATAAGCGCAGTTTCGGCGTCGGATTCGTGGTGGGAGAGAGACTTTGTCGCCAAGTGCTGTCGTTCACGCCTGTGGACGAGCGTCTCGCCGCTATTCGAATAAAAGCAAAATTTTTTAATATATCATTCAGCTGCGCCCATGCGCCGACAGAGGAGAAAGACGATGAGGTGAAAGACACTTTTTATGAACAATTAGAACGCACATACGAGCGCTGCCCCCGTCATGATATAAAAGTCGTGCTTGGCGACTTTAACGCCAGGGTGGGCAAAGAAGGTGTTTTTGGCCCCACAGTCGGAAAGTTCAGCCTACACAATGAAACTTCTCCTAACGGACTGAGGCTGATTGACTTTGCCGGTGCTCGAAACATGGTCATATCAAGCACGAGGTCCATGCATAAAAAGATACATCAAGCTACATGGCTGTCTCCTGATCGAAATACTCGCAATCAGATCGATCACGTTGTGATAGACGGACGGCATGCCTCCAGTGTTTTAGATGTGCGAACGATCCGAGGACCTAACATCGATTCGGACCATTATCTCGTTGCAGCCAAAATACGCACCCGCCTCAACGCGGCTAAAAACAAGGAACAAAAAACACAAGGAAAGCTAGACTTCGAAAAGCTTCAATCACAACAGACTGCCAATGATTTCGCAACTCGACTCTCACACCTGCTCTCTGAGGGCACAACTCATCCTGAAGGAATACAGGAGCAGTGGGAGCATATCTCCAAAGCACTTCATACTGCCGCCGAGGAAAACATTGGTTACCGGCGGCCACGAAAAAACAACTGGTATGATGAAGAATGACGCGTTGCAACCGAAAGAAAAGACGCTGCCTACAGGGCTACGTTAAAAGCGAGCGCGACAAGAGGAGTGTTTGAACGCTATCGTGAGTTGAAAAGGGAAGCGAGACGCCTTTTCAGGAAGAAAAAAGCAGAAGCAGAAAGGCGTGAGTGCGAGGAGCTTGAGCTGCTAGCCACCAGGAATAACGCCCGAAAATTCTACCAAAAAATACGGCGACAGACGGAAGGTTTTAAGACCGGGGCAAACTCCTGTAGGAATGAAAACGGCGACCTTGTAACTGATGTCCAGAGAGTGCTTAGATTATGGAGGGAACACTTCTCTGCTCTCCTAAATGGAGGCAGCAATTCACCGCGCAGAGATGAAGAACCCGATCCCGCAATCGATGATGATGGAATATATGTCCCCCCGCCCGATTATGACGAAGTTAGAATAGCAATAACCAGATTGAAAAACAACAAGGCCGTGGGAGCTGATGGATTGCCTGCGGAGCTATTCAAGTTCGGCGGCGAGGAGTTGGTAAGGCGCATGCAGCAGCTTCTTAGCAAAATATGGGCGGACGAAAGCATGCCCGACGGTTGGAATCTAAGTGTTCTTTGCCCAGTCCACAAGAAGGGGGATACTGCAAAATGCACCAACTATCGTGGAATCAGCCTTCTTAATATCGCATATAAGGTCCTTTCAAGTGTATTGTGCGAAAGATTGAAGCCCACCGTGAACCGGCTGATTGGACCTTATCAGTGCGGCTTCAGACCTGGTAAATCTACCATCGACCAGATTTTCACAATGCGCCAAATCTTGGAAAAAACCCGTGAAAAGAGAATCGACACACATCACCTCTTCGTCGACTTTAAAGCCGCCTTCGACAGCACGAAAAGGAGCTGCCTATATGCCGCTATGTCTGAATTTGGTTTCCCCGCAAAACTTATACGGCTGTGCAAAATGACGTTGAGCAACACCATCAGCTCAGTCAGAATTGGGAAGGACCTCTCCGAGCCGTTCGAAACTAAACGAGGTTTCAGACAGGGTGACCCCCTATCGTGCGATTTCTTTAATTTTATGCTGGAGAAAATTATACTAGCTGCAGAACTTAACCGCACTGGAAAAATATACTATAAAAGCGTGCAATTACTGGCATATGCTGATGACATTGATATCATCGGCCTAAACACCCGCGCTGTTAGTTCTGCTTACTCCAAGCTGGAAAAAGAAGCGGTAAAGATGGGTTTGATGGTGAATGAGGACAAAACGAAGTACCTGCTGTCATCGAGCAAAGAGTCAGCGCATATGCGCCTTGGCAACCACGCTACTGTTGGCAGCCATAATTTCGAAATAGTAAAAGACTTCGTTTAGTTGGGAACCAGCATCAACACTAGCAACAACATCAGCACTGAAATCCAGCGAAGAATCAATCTTGCCAATAAATGCTTCTTTGGACTAGGTAGGCAATTGAAAAGTAAAGTCCTCTCTCGGCGAACGAAAATCATACTCTACAAGTCACTTATCGTACCCGTCCTGCTATATGGGGCAGAAGCATGGACCATGACAACAGCAGATGAAGCGGCTTTGGGAGTGTTCGAGAGAAAAGTTCTTCGAAAGATTTATGGACCTCTACGCGTTGGCGATGGCGAGTACCGAAGAAGATTTAATGATGAGCTGTACGAGCTATACGCAGACATCAACATAGTCCAGCGAATTAAAACGCAGCGGCTGCGCTGGCTAGGCCATGTTATGCGAATGAAAGATGATGCTCCGGCCAAGAAAGTGTTTCTATCGGAAACCGCCTATGGAAGCAGAGGTAGAGGGCGGCCCCCACTCCGTTGGAAGGACCAGGTGGAAAACGATTTAAACTCCCTTGGTGTGACCAATTGGCGCCGGTTGGCGGAGCGAAGGAGCGACTGGCGCGCCTTGTTGGACGGCCATAACCGTTTAGACGGTTAAGCGCCAATTAAGTAAGTAAGTAAGTAATCGATAACACAGTTATCGGTAATGATTTGTATTTACTTTGGCATAACAGCCTAAGTCCCATACAAACCCGCCAGTACCTATCCGTGGATTGTGATATTTGGACGTGATGAATCACGCGTGTCACGCGTGGTGAATCTCAACGCTTGCGAAAAGTGGAGACACAACCCTCTGTTGTATTTCTGTGTATAACCAACATAGCTGAATTTTTAAGGCTGTTTAACTCTGTAATTTTTTCTTTAATTTATTTTGCTTTTGGAAAAATTACCTATTTGAAAAAAGCTGGCTGAAAAATATTGGCATAACAGCTTAAGTTAAATCAAGAATGGAAAAACTTGGAAAATTTGAGCAGATGTGGCAATTTCGCGTGTCCGTTGAACGAAATATTGACAATCTATTGATCATCGCTAGGAAATTAGCGACATTCCATCAACTTAGCAGCACTTTAGCAATACTCATCATCATCATCATCATCCTCCTCAACTCCTATTGGAGCATAGGGCCTCGACCACCGACTTAAATCTTATTCTGTTAGGTGCAGTTCTTGTGATGTCATTCCACGTATATCCTGCGTCTTCGAGTTCTTTATCCACAGTTCTGCGCCAAGTTTTCGCAGGTGCACCAGGTCGTCGGCTTCCTTGTGGATTCCATCGCAATGCTTGTCTGGCTATATTTACTGGAGGTCTTCTGAGAGTGTGACCAATCCACGACCATTTACGCTTGGTTATTTCTGTGGTAGCCTTAGGTTGATTTGTTCTAGACCATAAGTCGTCATTTGAAATTCTTTCCGGCCATCGAATTTTCAGGATTCGGCGCAGACATTTATTAATAAAAACTTGTAGACGTTTCTGAATTGAAGTTGAGCTTTTCCACGTCTCGCAAGCAATACTACTGTTATTATTTGGCCGCTCAAACACACCCATATTCACCCCTATTCTGCATTTCGATTACGTTCCCGTTCTTCGCTCCGCTTAAATCGAAGTTGGATATTCTGCATTACGATGGAATCGTAACGAGAAGAGGAAGAGCAAATGATTTTTCGAAGTCAGCTGTTTGTACGGAATGTGTGAACATTGGAACAAAATAAATTAAAGAAAATTTGTAAAAAACAGTGAAAAACGTTAATATTTTATTATCCAAGCCATTTTGTACAAAGAAAAGGAATATAATATATTGTCGCCGTGTTATATTTTTTTGAGTGAAGAGCTTTCATAATTGTAAGTGTGTTTTTGTCGTTCTTTTGTCCAATTCCCTGCCGTCGCCACCAAGTTTTGTTAAAACGGATTCCTGCACGAATATAGTTGCCATTTTCTGAATTTAATGGATGCTAATTTCATCGCAGTGGCCTAAAATACTTTATGAAGATTTATTTATTCTTTCCGCAAGGATTGTTTACGTTTTCGCTTCAACTTCCTCTACTCCGGCAGCTTGCTTTGGCATATAACTGGACCCAACGAACATACACAAATTATAGCTGTCTATTATAATGGAAGCAATAGCCGCGGCATTATTTGTGGAATTTTAAAGCAACGCATACGAAAATGGCCAGGCGAGAATGGAAAGGCAAATATTGCGAGATTTCTTTAATCCATTTGAGATGAGTGACGAATTGTAAGAAATTTAACTTAAAAGTGGTAAAGTTTAATGACTTATTTTCTTATTTAGGTTAAAAAAAAACTTTCGACTTAAGAAGGATGCTTTCAACATCGACATGTTGCTTTTGACCTGGAAACATATAAAAAACAAGCATCATCAAGCCTTTTACGTTTCTCCACAACTTTTACTTACATTTTTGCTAAAATTCTTTTATAAATTAACAAAAAAAATAAAAAGAAATAATTTTTCCGCCAACTAATTTGCAACTTACAAAAACGGAACTACGATCGAAATGCAGAATACACAAAATCGAACGATTCGAAGTTGGATCGAAAGAGATTGGAACACAGAATACCAAAATTGCCAAATCGAAAAAATTCCAATCCAAGTCGAAATGCAGAATAGGGCTGATTAATTGTGTATTAAATTTAAAATATACAACTCAAAAATGACTCCGATTGTTATGTCCGCAGCAATTATTTGGTGCAAATACAACATAATAATTTACACGGCCAAAGCCATAATAATTTGCACGGGTCATCAATTCTTTCTCTGATTCAAAAGCTGAACTACCAGCGCTACCGCCATCAGCTCAGTGTCATCATTGCCAGCAGCGCCAATAACACCAAACTCGTGCCTGACACACAAAATTCGTTTCACTCAATAGCGCAAGTGAAATGTACTACGCACTCACTACTAAGTAGCGTCAAAAATTCGATTGGAGTAATTTCGTCAATGAGCTACCATTGAGCTGGCACCGCATTGGCGCTGGCGCCATGCAATTTACATCACTAAAATTGCACGAATGTCCAGGATCATGACTTTGTTAATCCAGATGGTGAAAACGAAGACTCAAAGGAATGCAACCTTGCAAACAACAGCCGTCATTTTCAAAGTGTAAAAATTCTGTGATACAACGAACGCTAACGCCGTTAGGCTGTTATCGGTAAGTGTTGCATACTTTTCTGCGCACTTGATTTTGTTTTACAGATTTTTGGCGATGGAATTTTAGCTAAGCGAAAGTAGGAATTTTATTTTAAAACAGATTTAACCCACAGATGAGAGATCTGCAATAAGTAGTTGTAAACTGAACGCGACATAGGCAAAGTTAAGTTATTTAACACTGTTTGACACAATTTTATATGTGCTCTCTGTCAAAAATGCTTCAACTAACTTAGTCACATTTTATTTCGATTATGAATATGCCCCAATATATTCGGATTATGATATAATAAAATTAAAGAAAAAAACTTTTAAAAATAAGCTTTTATTATTGGTTAATAAAATTAACTAAAAAGTAAGTTGATCCATTAAAAGAAATGGATAGAATGAGAAACGTTACAAATAACTAAGTAAAGATTACGTAACTAATTTAAACAATATTTTACCGTACTAAAAATTTAAAAAAATTCCTATTTAAATTAAATTTAAGAAAAAGGCCTTTCTAAGAACAAGCTTCTATTACGTGTTAATAAAACGAACTAAAAAGTAAAAAATAAAATTAAAGAAAAAAAAACTTTTTTAAAAATAAGCTTTTATTATTGGTTAATAAAATTAACTAAAAAGTAAACAAATTGACTCTAGAGAAATATAACACTTTATAAGTTCATTGTAAGCTTTAACGATAATTAAGCTTTTTCGTCTGCGACAAAAGAATTCTATATTGTACATAATTATATATTTTTAACATTGAAATTTTACACCTAAATTATTAAACTTTACAGTTTATATCACAGTCCTAATTGTTCTAATAAAAGCGTGTTACATTGCGATAGCAAGAAAAGGAGATCCTAAATGTTCTTAATTATACCATAAAAATTCAACACGTTTTTTATTAGAACAATTAGAACTGTGATATAAACTGTAAGGTTTAATAATTTAGGTGTAAAGTTTTAATGTTAAAAATATATAATTATGTACAATATAGAATTCTTTTGTCGCAGACGAAAAAGCCTAATTATCGTTAAAGCTTACAATGAACTTATAAAGTGTTATATTTCACACAATTGTTGTCCGTATTCATCGCTGTCTGAAAGTGAACTAATGTTCGGCCAAAAGTTCGTATGGTGTATGGCCAAAGCTGCGAACAAGATTGCGGAATGTTCGCGGAAATGTTCGTGTCGTGTATTTGGCGCTTAATAGTGATAGCGGCGATGCAATCATCGATAGTGTAATATCGTCCATCACTACTCATCGGTGTGCTTTACTTTCCGCCTGAGTAAAAAAGTTTTTTGGATACAAAAAGGAATAATTTTCTCGAAAATTGGAAAAATATACTTTTAAGCCAGCTATTATCGAACAATCGGGATAGTTGTCTTAAGAACTGCACAACGAAAAAAGTTTCTCGTCAACAGATAGTGGTAAATAAAGGCTGCTTTTTGTGCAGAGAAATTGTGGAAACGGCGATCCGAACAAAGCAAACTTGTGCAACAACAATTTCGACGACGAAGTGATGTGCAATAATTGCAAAAAATCGTTTTGCAATGGCCGTGGAACCACATCTGGATCCCAAATTGTTAATCATTCGATGAGGGCTAAACATAGGGAAGTCACCCTACATTCTGAAGATACACTTGGAGAAACAGTACTAAAATGTTACTCGTGTGGCGTACGTAATATATTTGTATTATGATTCATTCCAGCACAGGCTGATTCTGTTGTTGCTATATTTTTCTTCTGTATTTTTCACTAAAAATTGATTCACTTTACAAAACAAATATTATGTAGCCAAATACAACTTTCAGAATAAATTCATACGGAGTATTTCTGAATACATCGGTGTTGTATAATATAGTAAATAAATCATGTTTTATGGTGTCACATATACAGATTTATTTCGGGTTAATTCATCTTACATTTAAAAATCAAAGCATTTTCAATTAGCAAAATTTATAAAACAAAGATGCATAGACATCTATTTCAGCTACATCTCATTGAGTGTAACACGAGTCTGAACATATTGTCATCAGCCACTTAATAATATATATCATAACATCTCAGAAAATTAGAATTTCACATTACATCAGTTTACAATAAAAGGTACATATTTTTCCTTTTTTTTCCAATTTTGGTTCATATATTCTGTATACTAAATTAAATTAATGCATAACATTCAATCTACTCCGCTAAATAAACTTAAACATTCATTTTTTATATCCAAGTATACAAATAATTGCAGATTCGCTTATTAAAGATAAATTAAAGCGATCACCATAGCTGTAACAAATAGCCATATCTATATTCACTGATAGCTCAAAATCGTTGTATCGCCCATCATATCTTCTGTATAGAATCGCTTATTAAAATAGAGCGATCGCTATAGCTATAAAAAATAGCCGCGATTCAAAAATAGCCATATCTATTTTCACTATTGTGAGTCAAATCGTACAAGACAGCGGCGTCATCGAATCATCAGCTAGTCCATGGAGCTCACCGGAGGTACTTGTGAAGAAGAAGGATGGGAAAATGAGGTTTTGCGTGGACTATCGCAAGTTGAACGACGTCACGAAAGAGGATAGCTACCCATTGCCGAGAATTGACAACACTCTGGACTCGCCCTCTGGTACGAAATGGTTTTCCACACTGGACTTGAAAAGTGGCTACTGGCAAGTAGAAGTGAAGGAGGAAGACAAAGAAAAAACAGCCTTCAGCGTCGGAGATGGTCTTTGGCAATTTACAGTAATGCCCTTTGGACTTTGTAATGCACCAGCTACATTTGAGAGACTCATGGATCAGGTATTGAAAGGACTACATTTGAAAACATGCTTGGTATACCTGGACGACATCATCGTATTGGGCAAGAACTTTGATGAACATCTTAAAAACTTGGAGGAAGTTTTCCAGAGAATAGCTGACGCTGGTCTGAAACTGAGTCCCAACAAGTAAGGAAGGCTAAGTTCGGGTGTAACCGAACATTACATACTCAACTGAGAGCTTTGGAGACAAAATAAGGGAAAATCACCATTTAGCAAAATGAGCCTAGGGTAACCCTGGAATGTGTTTGTATGGCATGTGTTTCAAATGGAAGGTATTAAAGAGTATTTTAAAAGGGAGTGGGCCATAGTTCTATAGGTGGACGCCATTTCGGGATATCGCCATAAAGGTGGACCAGGGGTGACTCTAGAATGTGTTTGTACGATATGGGTATCAAATTAAAGGTACTAATGAGGGTTTTAAAAGGGAAGGCGTTTTCGAAATATCGATGAAAATGTGGACCAGGATGACCCAAAACATCATCTGTCGGGTACCGCTAATTTATTTATATATGTAATACCACGAACAGTATTCCGGCAAAGACTCCAAAGGGTTTTGATTTCGCCCTGCAGAACTTTCTCATTTTCTTCTACTTAATATGGTAGGTGTCACACCCATTTTACAAAGTTTTTTCTAAAGTTATATTTTGCGTCAATATACCAATCCAATTACCATGTTTCATCTCTTTTTTCATATTTGGTATAGAATTGTGGAATTTTTTTTAATTTTTCGTAATTTTCTATATCGGAAAAGTGGGCGTGGTCATAGTCGGATTTCGGCCATTTTTTATACCAAGATAAAGTGAGTTCAGATAAGTACGTGAACTAAGTTTAGTAGATATATAGGTTTTTGCTCAAGTTATCGTGTTAACGGCCGAGCGGAAGGACAGAAGGTCGACTGTGTATAAAAACTGGGCGTGGCTTCAACCGATTTCGCCCATTTTCACAGAAAACAGTTATCGTCATAGAATCTATGTCCCTACCAAATCTCACAAGGATTGGTAAATGTTTGTTCGACTTATGGCATTAAAAGTATTCTAGACGAATTAAATGAAAAAGGGCGGAGCCACGCCCATTTTGAAATTTTCTTTTATCTTTGTATTTTGTTGTACCATATCATTACTGGAATTGAATGTTGACATAATTTACTTTTATTCTGTAAAGCTATTAAATTTTTTGTTAAAATTTGACTTTAAAAAAATTTTTTTTAAGTGGGCTTGTTCGTCATCCGATTTTGCTAATTTTTATTAACACACATATAGTAATAGAAGTAACGTTCGTGCCAAATTTCATCATGATATCTTCAACGACTGCCAAATTACAGCTTGCAACACTTTTAAATTACCTTCTTTTAAAAGTGGGCGGTGCGACGCCCGTTGTCCAAAATTTTACTAATTTTATATATTTCGTCATAAGGTCAACGCACCTACCAAGTTTCATCCTTTATCCGTCTTTGGTAATGAATTATCGCACTTTTTCGGTTTTTCGAAATTTTCGATATCGAAAAAGTGCGCGTGATTATAGTCCGATTTCGTTCATTTTAAATAGCAATATGAGATGAGCGCCCAGGAACCTGTGTACCAAATTTCATCAAGATACCTCAAAATATACTCAAGTTATCGTGTTTACGGACGGGCGGACGGACGCACGGACATGGCTAAATGAATTTCTTTTTTCGCCCAGATGATTTTGGTATATAGAAGTCTATATCTGTCTCGATTAGTTTATGCCGTTACGGATTACCGTTATGCGAACAAAGTTAATATCCCTGCAAAAATCGTTGGATCATGTGGTCCACTGGAGTACTTACCATTATACTCCACTGTAATGCAGCAATGGACCAACTCATGTTTCTACACGAACATATTCCCTGCAAAAATCGCGAGTACTCCATGCATGCATGTATGGAGTACTCGCTATGGACCAAGCGAGTGCTCCAAAATTAACCACAATTCATACAAAAAATATGGTCCAATTAACATTGCGATGTCCTAGGGCCGGACCATATACTCCAGCTCCGCATTACATCAGAGTAATCCATGGAGTACCCACAGTCCAATAAACATCGTGTAGTGATTACAATCGTCAAAAACGAGCAATGATCGGCTTACAACATGTTCGTGTAGAAACATGAGTTGGTCCATCGCTGCATTACAATGGAGTAGAATGGTAAGTACTCCAGTGGACCACATGGTCCAACGATTTTTGCAGGGTTGTAAGCCGATCATTGCTCGTTTTTAACGATTGTAATCACTACACGATGTTTATTGGGCTGTGGGTACTCCATGGATTACTCTGATGTTATGCGGAGGTGGAGTATATGGTCCAGTCCTAGGACATCGCAATGTTAATTGGACCATATCTTTTGTATGAATTGTGGTTAATTTTGGAGTACTCGGTACATGCATGCATGGAGTACTCGCAATTTTTGCAGGGAAACTCTGTGAGCTCTGCTCAGCTGAGCATAAAAAGTGTGCGCTGTTTAAAAAGGAAGTAAATTATTTGGGTCACAAGGTAACGACAGAGGGCATCTGCACTGCGAACGAAAATATAGAGGCTGTAAAGGATTTGCCAAGGCCACAGAACCTGCATGAGTTGAGAAGTTTCCTTGGGCTGTGCACATATTACCGCCGATTTGTACCAAACTTTTCCAGCGTAGCCCATAGCATCCATGAGCTTACAAGGAAAAATAAAGCTTTTGAATGGAAGAAGGAGCAAGAGGTGGCTTTCCAAACATTGAAGGAGCAGTTGTGCACTGCCCCAATGTTGTCATATCCGATTCCAGGAGCAACATTTATTCTAGATACAAATGCGAGTGGATATGCTATAGGAGGGGTTTTGTCACAACTAGTCGATGGACAGGAGAAGGTAGTTGCATATTACAGCCGTTCAATTGGAAAACCAGAGAGGAACTATTACGTTGCGCGGAGAGAGCTGTTGGCACTGGTAGAGTGCATTAAACATTTTCACAAGTACCTCTACGGCCAGCGATTCCGCGTCAGGACAGATCACGCAGCGTTAAAATGGCTCTTGCAATTCCGTAATCCAGAAGGACAATTGGCACGGTGGATCGAGCGACTACAAAGCTACGACTTTTCCATTGAGCATCGAAAAGGTAGTACCCATGAAAATGCTGATGCAATGTCACGAAGTACATGGTCTTTGTAATGTTTGTAATGCAAACACTGTTCAAAGGCCGAGGCTAAAGAAGGCATTATAGATGTCCGGCTAATGACTATAACATGTACAGATGAATGGGACAAGGAACAGCTAAGGAAGTGTCAGCTAGAAGATACAGATCTGTCACATGTTATGGAAGGGCTCCAACGAAACGAAAGACCAAATAGAGAGGATATGTCAGCAGAGAGTCCCATTGCGAAGTCATATTGGGCACAGTGGAACAGTTTAGAGTTGATATCCGGTTGCTTGCATCGAGTATGGGAGAGTGAGGATGGTCAAAGTAAGAAGAAACTGATAGTTGTTCCAAAGAAAAGGATTCCTCAGTGAACTACATAACGGTCAAAGTGGAGATCATCTTGGAATCACGAAGACGCTCGAGAAAATTAAGCAGAGATCCTATTGGGTTGGTTGCCGTCAGTCGCTCACTGAGAGGATTGCGAACTGCGAGCTTTGCAGCAGAGCGAAAGGGCCCAAACCCCGAAGTCATGGCCAGATGAAGCAATATAACTCAGGTGCACCATGTGAAACGATCGCCATGGATGTCGCTGGTCCATTTCCTATTACCAACCGCGGAAACAAATACGTACTGGTGGTTATGGATTATTTCAGTAAATGGCCAGAGGTATACCCAATCCCAAACCAAGAAGCGGAAGCAGTAGCAGAAGTGGTTACAAACGATTGGGTTGCAAATTATGATGTACCAATGGAGTTACATTCTGACCAAGGCTGAAATTTTGAATCAGCTGTGTTCCAAGAAATATTAAAGAAGTTGGGCATTCGAAAAACGCGGACAACTGCACTACATCCTCAGTCTGATGGTATGGTGGAACGTTTCAATAGAACCTTGGAGGAGCATTTAAGGAAAGTAGTAGACAAGTACCATAAGGAGTGGGATACACACATATCATTATTCTTGATGGCTTACCGCTCGGCAGTGCATGAGACAACTGGCCAAACTCCCGCAAAAGTAATTTTTGGCAATGACCTTCGACTGCCAGCTGATCTGATGCCGATGCGGAGAGAAATGTCAAGAAATCCACTGGTGTCTTGGAAGAAGAGATGAGAGAGATACACGATCTTGTAAGGCAACGATCAAAGATTATGAGTGACAAGATGAAAGACAGATACGATAAAGCAATTAATTCGGAAGGTTTTCAGGAAGGAGATACAGCCCACAACGAAAAAAGGTTTGTCCCCGAAATTGCAGTGTAATTCGGAAGGCCCACACAAAGTTATAAAACGGATCAACGATGTAGTGTACCGCATAGAAACCATTGGCAAACCACGAACCAAAATGGAAGTGGTTCATTTGGAAAGGATGGTTGCCTTTAGATCGAGAGATTTGTCTGATCGGGACGATCAGACTTAGGTGGAGGGCAGTGTGACGAATATTAGTGACACTAAGTGATACTCACATCACTGGTCTACAGTTCTCGACTCAGTTTCAAAAAAAAAAAAACTAGATTATTTAGCTCAAATTTTAAAGTGAGATAATCCTTACTAATTTATGTATATAGAATATATAAGGCGTTTTTGTTGTTATTGAAACAATATTTTTATTTATATTAAATCTTTTATCATTTTTTTTTAACTTTGAAAAAACTCCAATGCGTTTTTCTTGCGTTCTCAGCTTATATTGCTGCAGCTTTCAAATCTTGCTTAAGTTTATTATAGTTCAATTACTTGCCTTCAATATACAAAATTATAATTTTTTCTTTTAAGAAAGATTAGTTATTTACATATTTTTAATGAAAACAAGTAAAGATGTCTAAATTCGGGTGTAACCGAACATTATATACCAGGCATGCTTAACCAACGAACCGATATCATTTCGTTACGATAATTAACGTTAATAAACGAAACAAAGTCATTTCGTTTCGTTTATTAACGTTAAGAACGTCAAATTAACGAAATGATTTTCTTTCGTTTTCTGCCATATCAAAACGAAATCAAATCGTTTATGTTGATTATTAATTTCAAACTATGCTGGTAAAGCTGATTGATGGCGGATTGATTAAAGGTGAAAGCATTAGCCAAGCTGATTGCAACTTTTCTCATGAATTTTGACAGTACGAACATGTCTCAGAGTATTTTTGACATTACCACCAACGAACTACACAAACGAATTACATGGAGTTTGTGTGTGTATGTCCGCTCGCTGTTACCACCTTACGGCTTCACCATGGCTATAGCATTGCCAGCACAATTCAAACATAAAGTATCACGTTTTTGTTAACGTTTTTAACGTTAACGAAGGCTTTTCGTTTCGGTTAAAAACGAGATACAATTTATATTGATAATTTCTTTATCGATAATATTTCGAAGTGTTTCAACGGAAACGGTGGAAATTTTTTGATAAACGATTAGCTTAACGTTAAGGTGCATCCCTGTTATATACTCAGCGTGAGCCTCAATTGTACATTTCATTTCAGATAAATTACTTTTCTACATAACACATGGCACCGCCCGTTTAAAAAAATGTCTCCCCATTTCCTCTTACAATAAAACTTGATGAGTGAAATATCATTGATTCAAAACTATTTTTTGCTAAGTTATAGCTTATTATTCTAGTCTACGACCCTTTTAAACTTGTTTTATATCTAAGTTGCCGTGGTCTTTAATCGATACCGTCTATTTTTACTCGAAATATTTTCTGCTATAAGGAAAATATGTGTACACAATTTCGTTACGATATGTTAATTTTTCTTCGAGTTATGGCTCCCGAAACATAGAAAATTGCTTAGTCATAAAAGGGGCGGCGCCACCCCCATTTTTTTAAATTTGAAGGTTTTCCTATTTATTGTTATAAATCTACTTGGGAAATGAAATACCATTGAGATAAAGCTCTTTTTTGCCAAGATATAGCTTATTTTATTCGTCCACGACGCTTTTTAAAATCTTTTATATAAAAGTGGGCGTGGTCCTTAACCGATTTCGTAAATTTTTTTTTTTAAACCATTCCTTATAGTAAAAGCAACCTCTGTCGAATTTTGTTATGATAGGCTTAACCATTTTTGATTTATGATTAATAATATTTGTAAAATTGATTTTATAATAAGTTGAAAAAATTTTTATCAAGAGTCTCAATATCAGTCCACATGTCAAATTTCAACATTCTAGGTGTATTATTTACTACATTATGAGGTTTTTTGTGTTTTCCAAAATGTTATATATATAAAAAGTGGGCGTGGTTATCATCCGATTTCGGTCAATACCAATCTATTCTGGGTCCATATAAGCTCGTGTACCAAATTTGGTGAAGATATCTCAATATTTACTCAAGTTATCGTGCTAACGGACGGACGGACATGGCTCAATCAAATTTTTTTTCGATACTGATTATTTTGATATATGGAATCCTATCTCGATTCCTTTATACCTGTACAACCAACCGTTATCCAATCAAAGTTAATATACTCTGTGTGCAAAGCACGCTGAGTATAAAAAAGTCAAAACTTATTTTTTTGCGTTCATTGTGGCCGGCAAAATTTCAAAGAACGCTCCTTATCCTGATGGCCTAGTCGCAGTTAACATCACCACAATCACGCAAAATGGTGCGTTTGTAAATTTAAACAGCGCTTCAGACTTATCAGATGATTCTTATTTCGACTAGTCCATTCTCACACAAAACTACACGAAGTACTGTTAAGAACATTCTCACTATACACTTGTCAACGAATTTTGTTTCCTATACTTTGTTAAAATGGAGTATTAAATTGGGACAAACATTGAAAAACACCAAAGAGTGGGATAATTGCAAATTATTAAAGCATTCATAGCCAAAGCAAATGTCGAATTCTTCTTCTTATGCTTTACATGTAACAAAAATTGCAATTTATATGTCAGATAACAGTAGTGTCGCTCTATCTGTCATTCTGCTTAAAATACGTGCAATCTACTCATCATGCATAATATTGCGTTGAATGCATCAATAGAAAGAGGATTTGCATAAACGATTTACTCGCTTTGCTTCGCATTATGGCTTTGACAGCACTATAAGATAACAATGTAACGCCTTGCCGCTTTACTCGCTTCCAAAGCGTTTATAAAATTCCGCTTTTTGTCTCTCATCGCGAATCTAAATTATTGCTTTGGTCGCTCTTTCACCGTCATTTCACAACATCGCCACAATCGCCGATTTGTCACTCTCCATGCAAACGCATGCAATCTACCCATATGTCAACAAACGATTCTGCATCAAAAATCTTATTTGTTCGGGCCTTGAGTTGTAAAGGCCGCGGCATAATGCAATTTTTCATATAGATGCGTTTAACACAAGCTTGCTTATGCATTCCAGTAACATCGCCACAATAATCAAGATGTTGCGTTTATAAATATGAAGCAACTTCAGACTTGGCAATTAAAGTTTATTTCGCTTTGACCATTCATATAAAAAAGTTTGCGAATCACTGTTATAAACATTCTCACTATACAAGAAATAAACTTTCTAACATATTTTGTGTCCCATTCATCTGTTAAGTTTTTGTTTTTAACTGTGAAAAATGTTAGAAAAGCTACCAAGGAGTGGGAAAAATAGTTGCACTTCTTCTTATGCTTTGCTCGCAACAAAATTTGCCAGTTGGCGCCAGTGTACCTCTATCTACTGTTCTCCATAAAAATACGCGCAATCTACTTGTAAGATAAGTATATAAGATTGAGTTAAAAGCATCGTTAAGAAAAACTGCTTATGTGACGGGGCTTTAAGCTTTTACAGCGCATATACGCCTTGCGGCAAGCCGCTTACGCGTTCATTGCGTTTGTACGGTTATATCAACAACAGCAAACACAATGGAAAACAATTGTGAACAATCGAAAGCATCGGCGACATCTATTGCAAATTACCAAAGAATTGCAGGTTGGAAAAGATCGAAAATTTTATTTTCTCCTATATATTTTAATTGGTGTAATGGTTTATATTAAATAACGAAAGTTTATTTAGATATTATTAGGATTTGTGTATATTTATGACTTTAATATAATTGGTGATACATTATTCAGATCTCGGTCCTTCTGTACTCCATTTGAACCGTCAATTCCAAATTTAACTGTTAGATCTGTTCGATTTGTTTAGTTCGAATGCAGTTGCGGAGAAAGACGCCAAAATTAAAAATAAAAAAATGGACAGAGCAAATGATCTTACAAAAATGTTAAAATCAAATGGTGCGAAATAACACAAGGGTATTAAATAAAGTAGTAAGATGGGTGTTTGTGTACAAAATTTAACAGAGGATACCCAGCAACAATATTACATTTCAAGTGAGAAGGGGAGTGCTTACAAGAATGCTGTTGCTTCAAGGTAGGATTATATTGATGCCACTAATTTTGCTATAATATATATTATCATAACGAGAACCTACTTATTGCTCTTTAGATGCCATTGCATCAATTAGCAACAAATCAATTTGCACTAGACTTCATTGTTTATCCGACCACTGTTCATTTACTTCACAATGTTTGTTATTGTTTAAGGAGTTTTATTTTTTCTTTTTTTTTGTGTACGTATTTACACATGCATGTTTGTATAACTATCAAGGGGAGTATTTGGAACTCGATCTGGGTTGGAACATGTTCATGTTTTGTAAGTGCCAGTATTTGTTACAGTAGAGATAAGATCCCCACTAAAATTGGAGATTGATAGTGGCATGCGAAAGGCGCCATAATATATGGAGATCAGCTATAGAATTCCACTTCGCTACACTTTGCAACATCAACATAGTTTTTTTAGCAGCACTTTGGCCTACTGCAGATGTTACAACAGTAAAAACACTCTGCGAGGGTTCCAATAAGTTTGCAGATATAGGCAGACCTTTACAAGACATGAATTCAGTACATTCCGGTACAAGCGCTTTGCTGTTGTTGTTGTATTAACGATAAAGTCATTCCTCGAAGGTGTTATCGATGATGATGGTCCTTTGCTGAATTTAGATCGGGTACGTTTCGGTTACAAGTACCTTGAAGGTACTAGCCCGACTATCTCTGGAACGATTAATATGACCACATTAAGCCTTCTAGGGCAAGCCGCCCACACCCCATAGTTTCATGAGGAACTTGGGGTCGTCAGAGTTTTGCATTGCGGTTATCAAACCCACCAAGTGTTTAATGTCCCGATTAGATCATCTAAAAATGTTCAACTACCTTATGTAACCACATGCAGATTTAATTTCGAAGTGTAGAGCTCTGCGTTGTCATTTTTACGAAAAATGGCCTGCGACCCACTCTTCGTAATAAAAATATATCTAGTGACTTCCGATATCGAAAACATTCTTCAGCTATATCCTTTCCGACTCGCATACCCCTTACTGGCTACCTATAGAGCTTCTTTCTCAACCCTTTACATTAGACTACTACTGGCACTTATTGACAGCATTATAATGAATTCCAGTAGCTCGGCATCACCCACCATGCCAATAACTTATTTAACAACTCATCTAATCAATATAAACCCGTTAAAAATCAACTATGTACGCTATCCCTTTAATCTTGCCGGTCAATTGCTTTGTAAGTGGTTATGAGCGTCTCTTTGTCTTTACCCCAAGTCCTGCAAGAGATTTGAGATTTGAGGATTATATTTCGGCTGTGGATTTTAGGTACAATTGCGGTTGCATGCTCGGGTTAGTACCTTTGTTGTTGCAGCGATAAGGACACTCCCCGAAGGCCTTGGGGAGTGTTATCGATGTTGATTGCGGATGCACGTCCGGTAAGTTCCGGTAACAAGCACCATTATGGTGCTAGCCCGACCATCTCTGGAAAGATTTGGTATGACCACATGAAACATTCCAGGCCATCCCGTCCTCCCATAAACCCCTGGATCCATAAGGAACTTGGGGTATCCAGAGCCTCCCCAAGGTCTTCGGGTAGTGTCCTTATCGCTACAACAACAACAACAACCATTTAAAAAAACGATTAGGCGGCCGCTTGCATGCTACGTGTACCCGAACTGGTCGCCAAGACTTAGGTTACTGACTGGAAAAAATACAGGCCCGTCAAACCACTGCTCTTAGAATCGCTACGGGCTTTCTTCATATGTCCCCAGGACACCACCTACACAATGAGGCGAGAGTACTCCCCATTAGGGAGAGAAATAAAATGCCAAGCAAACAGATTCTGTTGCCTACCCAGAAACCTGGGCATCCCAACAAACATCTGATTAAAGAGGCCCCATGGGCTTGAGCCTCCCATGGGCTTGAGAAGTCATTCCGCAAGCATCGAGTGGGAATACGGCACCTGGGACCTCAAACGTACGTAGAAGAAGAACACAAAGAGGTATTCAGTGATATCCGCACAAAGACATCGGACCGCTATGCCGGGAACTGCCCGTAGAACCCCTTTTTAAAGATAATTACCCCAAACTCACTTTTTCGGCGATGGCGAAGGTAGACAAGGACGGGTTGACGACATGCGCTAGATATTTATGATTTTTAACCCCATCCCCATCGATTTGTTTTTCACTTTCGGGTCGACTCAGTTTGTTTATCTGCTCCCCAAAGCATGTTTGTACTGCTTTGTCTAGCTCGACGAACAGCTCGAGCTTGATAGTGAGAAGTCAAAAACGTCGTATCCCATAATCAGCAGATGGGCCAGCAAATAAGTTGCACTTATATAACTACACAATCCTTAACCGCTTCTGGAGTTATTACACATAACTGAATTACGAGCTCAAGCCTTTCGGTATTTCCACTCAACCCACTATTTCAAGACGGTTGCAGCGTATATTCATGTGTTTGTAATCAGTTACACATGAATTGAAATTATCAAGAATTAGCGTCCTTTCTAAACTAGAAAAGTTAAAAAAACAATTAATAGGAGGGTCCCATTATTTATTATGCGGGTAGCATTTCCTGACGCGAAAACATTCGCAAATATCTTGAATAGCTAATAGTTATAATTATATAGTACCTATATACATACATACACATCATACGGTCTGTATAGGGAATCATAAATAAAACTTTAGATTTGGACAGCCACTCATGACGGATTTCCTTCCCAAGGCAGTCGGTTCTATGTATTGGAGCGACTCGGGATTTTTCCCGACCAAGGACTGTCATTTCAGTGTAACCCCATTTAATTTGTTGCGTCCTTCCCACAAATTGTCATCCTCCCAGCAGCTCCTTGCAGCGGGACTGCTCCATATTCTCTTGCTCCAGGAAGGTATCGAATCCAATCCGGGTCCGTCTCCTGACCCCGGTCCTGAGAAATGGTTTTGCTGCATCTGCCGGAAAGGAGTCTTTTTAGGACGGTCATACTCTGTTCAGTGTGTCTCCTGTAAGGGATGGTTGCATCAGGCCGGTTGTTCTGGGCTTGACCCCAAAACCCGACGTCCACGTAACTTTTATAAATCTTTTGTGGCTCCTTGCTGTTCACGCCCAATGGCGTCCCGTAGTCTACGCCTAAGCACCCCCCTCCCCCCACACTACCTGCCAGCAGCCCTGCTGCTCAGCAAGCCACAAAAGTACCCGCTGCTGCTCGCGCCCCACGGCGACAAGAACTCAAACAGCTGCTACCACTCATAACTACTATCTTCGTAGTAGAGTTGGTAGCAATGCTGAGCATCAGCCCCTGCCCCCGTCTTCTCCCCCCCCCCCCCCCCCCCCCCCTCTTCCGGCAGCAATCGTGTAGGTCAGGGAAACAGACTCTTAGTCCCTACCTCCGTTTGCACCGTCTGCCAGCACAGAATATATATGTTTGCGACATCCGCCCAATGTAGCTCCTGCCTTGGGTTGTTCCACTTTCCTAGATGTTCTGGTCTCCGCGACGGCAACCCCCCGACGGGTTTTATCGCGCCATGTTGCCAGGTCGCAAACCCAAATCATCCGGGTACCCCAATGCTTGTCAAGGACGCCCAGCCCAGGGTCACAACAGCAATTGCGTCCTAGCCTTCCTCAACCCAGGCGTAGTCACCCGTCACTTACCCTCAGAGTGGCGACGTCTCCCCTTATGCACTTCAGAATTCTGCAGTTAAACTGTAATGGACTAACTGGGAAGATTACGGAGATAGTCGATTTCATGAAGTGGCATAACATCCGCATTGCTGCGATTCAAGAAACTAAACTCACAGAGAGATCTGCATTGCAGACCTGCTCTGGGTATAATGTCCACAGAAAAGATCGCGAGAGCGGAAATGGAGGCGGCCTCGCGTTTATCATACACCACTATGTGCAATATTATATATTTGATCCTGGCATCGACCGCAGGGAAATTGTCTTAGAACGTCAAGGCCTATCTGTCCGGTCAGGCGATGCAAACCTAGAAATCATCAACATCTACATCCCTGTTGTTGTTGTTGCTGTAGCGATTAGGTTACTCCCCGAAGGCTTTGGGGAGTGTTATCGATGTGATGGTCCTTTGTCGGATACAGATCCATTAAGGTGCTGGCCCGACCATCTCGGGAACGATTTATATGGCCACATTAAACCTTCAGGTCATCCCTCCCTCCACACCCCCAAGTTCCACGAGGAGCTTGGGGTCGCCAGAGCCTCGTCTGTTAGTGAAACGGGGTTCGCCGCTCTAAGGTGAGGTTGACAATTGGGTTGAAGAAGCAATATATTGCGCTACACAACCCCTTGAATCCCCATCTACATCCCTCCTGCCACCTGTTGCCCCCAGTGGATACCGCCCTAATATCAGCGCCTTACTCACTGGCAACAATCGCATTATCTTAGGCGATTTCAATGTCCATCACGATCTATGGCATTCAAATTTGCGGGCGGGTAGGAGGGGTGAGATGTTAGCGGATCAAATAGAAGAAACGACGTTCTGCACAATAAACGGAGACGCCGCCACACGTATGGTAGGAAGCCGTCACAGTTCGTAAGATATCTCAATCGTGAGCACAGAACTCGTAAACTGCGTCAACTGGCAGCCGATGGTAACATTGGCATCCGACCACCTGCCTATACTTATTTCGCTCGAGCATACCGCCGACTTCATCGTCACAGAGAAAAGCACTTAAAAAAGCACGTAGTGCGAAAGACCCCTCACCGGTTTCTGTTTAGAAAAGCCAATTGGTCTAAAGTAATACTCGAAGTATCGAGAATAAATTGGCCTGAGTACGATGGGGATATTGATGAGAGTATATCCCATTTTAATAATGTACTATACGGAATATTTAAAAAATGCATACCTACGTCCGAAACCACTGCTATATCATCATCGGTTTGGAGCACTAAAGAATTGAAACGCCTGAAAAATCAGAAGACGCGTTCATTCAAACGCTACAAACTTTCTGGATCAATGACTGACTATGCCGCCTACTCAATTTTACGTCACAAATATAACACATTGAACAGAATTTGTTATAGGAACTATATCAGTAGGATTAAAAGCCAAATTTTTGTCAATCCTAAGTCGTTTTACAGCTTGTGAATTCTACAATGAAGCTAAATGATCAGATTTCCAACGATAGCTTCGAAATTGCTAACATGTTTGCGGATTTCTTCGAATCTACTTATTCAAACACCTATGATTACCCGCCATCGAATTATCCTTTCAGATTGTCTCCTCTGGATTCCCAGGCAATCCCATATATATGTACTGATGATGTTTTAACTCATCTGGAAAATCTAAAAATTTCTTACTCTAGTGGTCCGGATCAAATTCCGTCGGTAGTGCTGAAATCATGTGCTCGATACTTATATCGACCTCTAGCCTGTTTGTTTAATGCGTCCCTGAAGCAAGGGGTATTCCCCAAGAAGTGGAAAGAATCATTCATTATACCATTGCATAAAAATGGAAGCAGAACGTGTGTTATAAATTATAGAGGAATAGCCAAACTCAACACTATTCCAAAGCTATTTGAATTGATTATCACAAAACAGATTGCTTTTAGAGTATCTTCATTAATTGACTTTTCACAACATGGCTTTTGCAAGGGTAAATCAACGGTGTCCAACTTGCTCGAGTTTACAACCTTTGTATCCAACAGTTTTAAGACTAATTGTGAAGTTGATGTTATTTATACTGATTTAGTAAGGCATTTGATAAAGTTTCTCATTCTATACTTTTACTCAAACTTGATCGGTTAGGATTTCCTCCTTTGTTTCTATCTTGGGTTCCTTCTTATGTGAAGGAAAGAAAACAAACAGTTATATTTAATAATTGTCGGTCTCGGTTCATAAACGTAACTTCTGGTGTTCCTCAAGGCAGCCATCTTGGTCCGGGTTTGTTCCTGTTGTTCATTAATGACCTTCCTAGTGTTTTGAAGAGCTGCAAGCCGTTGATGTACGCCGACGAAGTCAAACTTGTAATGCCTATCCGCTCACCCGTGGATAGGGCATGTCTTCAGGCTGATCTGAATAGTCTTGGTGACTGGTGTAATGTAAACGCCATATCACTAAACCTACCTAAATGTAAGTTCATGTGTTTTACAAGGAAGTCCTTCCAATCCCATGATTATGTTATTGGCGACTATGTAATCAAGCAAGTCACTAAGTGTATTGATTTAGGCGTTACTATGGACCCAAAACTCGATTTTAAGCTTCTTATTGAATCTTGCGTGAATAGCGCTAAAGGTACTTTGGCTTTTGTTAAACATTGGTCTAAAGAATTTAATGACCCATACGTTACAAAAACTCTTTTTACATCATTGGCCAGACCTACTTTGGAATATGCTTCAATAATTTGGAATCCGCGTTATCAGGTTCATTCTGACAAGCTGGAATCGGTCCAGAAACAATTTTTGCTTTTCGCTTTAAAACACTTACCATGGGACCCTTCTAAAAATCTTCCCCCCTATTGCAGCCGGTTAAAACTAATACAGCTGCCCACATTGCAGAGCCGCAGGGAGATGATTGGCGTCTTATTTATTGTTAAATTAATAAGAGGGTCAATAAATAGTCCATTTTTGCTAGGCGAAATTAAGTTTAACGTTCCTATTAGGCCATCTAGACATTTTCAATCAGTTTTTGTAGCTACATGCAGGTCGAATTATGAAATGCACGAACCACTTCACTGTTTATGTCGTGATTTTAATAAACACTGTAAAAAGTTAGACGTCTGCGACTCGTTTCTTGGTATTAAAAAATACCTTTTAACTACATTAAATTTATAATTCGAAATGAAGCAAATAACGCTAAAC
>NW_027137258.1:0-76726 GCF_040869045.1 Eurosta solidaginis | reverse complement strand
GCAAGATATAATCGATTTTATTTTTGCAGATGATAGGTTTTTATGTGTATATTAATCCACAAGCTGACACAAGGTTCTATCGTTAACGGTTCAATTTCTACGTCAAAGTGAATGGGGTTAACTGACTAAAAGGGAAAAGTGTCCATATCTATTGAACCAAAAAAGATAGAATCCATTTTGTTTTTGCATATGATAGGTTTTTATGTGTATATTAATCCACAAGCTGATCCAAGGTTCTATCGTTAACGGTTCAATTTCTACGTCAAAGTGGATGGGGTTAACCGACTAAAAGGGATAAGTGTCTATATCTATTGCGGGTGGGGTTAACCGACTAAAAGGGATAAGTCTCCATATCTATTGAACCAAGCAAGATAGAATCGATTTTGTTTTTGCAGGTGATAGGTTTTTATGTGCATATTAATCCACAAGCTGATCCAAGGCTCTATCTTTAATGGCTCAATTTCTACGTCATAGTGGGGAGGGGGGGGGGGGGGGGGGTTAACCGACTAAAAGGGATAAGTATACATATCTATTGAAAGAAGCAAGATAAAATCGAATTTATTTTTGCAGATGGTAGGTTTTTACGTGTACATTAATCCACAAGCTGATCCAAGGTTCTATCGCTAACGGTTCAATTTCAACGTCATACTGGGTGGGGTTAACCGACTAAAAGGGATAAGTGTCCATATCTATTGAACCAAGCAAGATAGAATCGATTTTATTTTTGCAGATGGTAGGTTTTTATGTGTATATTAATCCACAAGTTTATACAAGGCTCTATCCTTAATGGCTCAATTTCTACGTCATAGTGGGTGGCGTTAACTGACTAAAAGGGAAAAGTGTCCATATCTATTGAACCAAAAAAGATAGAATCCATTTTGTTTTTGCATATGATAGGTTTTTATGTGTATATTAATCCACAAACTGATCCAAGGTTCTATCGCTAACGGTTCAATTTCAACGTCATACTGGGTGGGGTTAACCGACTAAAAGGGATAAGTGTCCATATCTATTGAACCAAGCAAGATAGAATCGATTTTATTTTTGCAGATGGTAGGTTTTTATGTGTATATTAATCCACAAGCTGATACAAGGCTCTATCCTTAATGGCTCAATTTCTACGTCATAGTGGGTGGCGTTAACCGACTAAAAGGGATAAGTGTACATATCTATTAAACCAAGCAATATAGAATCGATTTTGTTTTTGCATATGATAGGTTTTTATGTGTATATTAATCCACAAGCTGATCCAAAGTTCTATCGTTAACGGTTCAATTTCTACGTCAAAGTGGGTGGGGTTAACCGAATAAAAGGGATAAGTATCCATATCTATTGAACCAAGCAAGATACAATCGATTTTGTTTTTGAAGTTGATAGGTTTTTATGTGTATATTAATCCACAAGCTGATACAAGGCCCTATCTTTAATGGTTCAATTTCTACGTCATAGTGGGTGGGGTTAACCGACGAAAAGGGATAAGTATACATATATATTGAACCAAGGAAGATATAATCGAATTTATTTTGCAGATGATAGGTTTTTATGTGTATATTAATCCACAAGCTGATCTAAGGTTCTATCGTTAACGGTTCAATTTCTACGTCAAAGTGGATGGGATTAACCGACTAAAAGGGATAAGTGTCCATATCTATTGTGGGTGGGGTTAACCGACTAAAAGGGATAATTCTCCATATCTATTCAACCAAGTAAGATATAATCGATTTTGTTTTTGCAGATGATAGGTTTTTATGTGTATATTAATCCACAAGCTGATACAAGGTTATATTGTTAACGGTTCAATTTCAACGTCAAAGTGGATGGGGTTAACCGACTAAAAGGGATAAGTGTCCATATCTATTGTGGGTGGGGTTAACCGACGAAAAGGGATAAGTATACATATCTATTGAACCAAGCAAGATAGAATCGAATTTATTTTTGCAGATGATAGGTTTTTATGTGTAATAAATCCACAAGCTGATACAAGGTTATATCGCTAACGGTTCAATTTCTACGTCAAAGTGGATGGGGTTAACCGCCTAAAAGGGATAAGTGTCCATATCTATTGTGGGTGGGGTTAACCGACTAAAAGGGATAAGTCTCCATATCTATTGAACCAAGCAAGATAGAATCGATTTTGTTTTTGAAGATGATAGGCTTTTATGTGTATATTAATCCACAAGCTGATACAAGGCCCTATCTTTAATGGTTCAATTTCTACGTCATAGTGGGTGGGGTTAACCGACGAAAAGGGATAAGTATACATATCTATTGAACCAAGGAAGATATAATCGAATTTATTTTTGCAGATGATAGGTTTTTATGTGTATATTAATCCACAAGCTGATCTAAGGTTCTATCGTTAACGGTTCAATTTCTACGTCAAAGTGGATGGGGTTAACTGACTAAAAGGGAAAAGTGTCCATATCTATTGAACCAAAAAAGATAGAATCCATTTTGTTTTTGCATATGATAGGTTTTTATGTGTATATTAATCCACAAGCTGATCCAAGGTTCTATCGTTAACGGTTCAATTTCTACGTCAAAGTGGATGGGGTTAACCGACTAAAAGGGATAAGTGTCTATATCTATTGCGGGTGGGGTTAACCGACTAAAAGGGATAAGTCTCCATATCTATTGAACCAAGCAAGATAGAATCGATTTTGTTTTTGCAGATGATAGGTTTTTATGTGCATATTAATCCACAAGCTGATCCAAGGCTCTATCTTTAATGGCTCAATTTCTACGTCATAGTGGGTGGGGTTAACCGACTAAAAGGGATAAGTATACATATCTATTGAAAGAAGCAAGATAAAATCGAATTTATGTTTGCGGATGGTAGGTTTTTATGTGTATATTAATCCACAAGCTGATCCAAGGTTCTATCGCTAACGGTTCAATTTCAACGTCATACTGGGTGGGGTTAACCGACTAAAAGGGATAAGTGTCCATATCTATTGAACCAAGCAAGATAGAGTCGATTTTATTTTTGCAGATGGTAGTTTTTTATGTGTGTATTAATCCACAAGTTGACCTAAGGTTGTATCGTTAACGGTTCAATTTCTACGTTATAGTAGGTGGGGTTAACCGACTAAAAGGGATAAGTATACATATCTATTGAACCAAGCAAGATAGAATCGAATTTACTTTTGCAGATGGTAGGTTTTTATGTGTATATTAATCCACAAGGTGATCCAAGGTTCTATCGCTAACGGTTCAATTTCTACGTCATACTGGGTGGGGTTAACCGACTAAAAGGGATAAGTGTCCATATCTATTGAACCAAGCAAGATAGAATCGATTTTATTTTTGCAGATGGTAGGTTTTTATGTGTATATTAATCCACAAGCTGATACAAGGCTCTATCCTTAATGGCTCAATTTCTACGTCATAGTGGGTGGCGTTAACCGACTAAAAGGGATAAGTGTACATATCTATTAAACCAAGCAATATAGAATCGATTTTGTTTTTGCATATGATAGGTTTTTATGTGTATATTAATCCACAAGCTGATCCAAAGTTCTATCGTTAACGGTTCAATTTCTACGTCAAAGTGGGTGGGGTTAAACGAATAAAAGGGATAAGTATCCATATCTATTGAACCAAGCAAGATAGAATCGATTTTGTTTTTGAAGATGATAGGTTTTTATGTGTATATTAATCCACAAGCTGATACAAGGCCCTATCTCTAATGGTTCAGTTTCTACGTCATAGTGGGTGGGGTTAACCGACGAAAAGGGATAAGTATACATATCTATTGAACCAAGGAAGATATAATCGAATTTATTTTTGCAGATGATAGGTTTTTATGTGTATATTAATCCACAAGCTGATCTAAGGTTCTATCGTTAACGGTTCAATTTCTACGTCAAAGTGGATGGGATTAACCGACTAAAAGGGATAAGTGTCCATATCTATTGTGGGTGGTGTTAACGACTAAAAGGGATAATTCTCCATATCTATTGAACCAAGCAAGATATAATCGATTTTGTTTTTGCAGATGATAGGTTTTTATGTGTATATTAATCCACAAGCTGATACAAGGTTATATTGTTAACGGTTCAATTTCAACGTCAAAGTGGATGGGGTTAACCGACTAAAAGGGATAAGTGTCCATATCTATTGTGGGTGGGGTTAACCGACGAAAAGGGATAAGTATACATATCTATTGAACCAAGCAAGATAGAATCGAATTTATTTTTGCAGATGATAGGTTTTTATGTGTAATAAATCCACAAGCTGATACAAGGTTATATCGCTAACGGTTCAATTTCTACGTCAAAGTGGATGGGGTTAACCGCCTAAAAGGGATAAGTGTCCATATCTATTGTGGGTGGGGTTAACCGACTAAAAGGGATAAGTCTCCATATCTATTGAACCAAGCAAGATAGAATCGATTTTGTTTTTGAAGATGATAGGCTTTTATGTGTATATTAATCCACAAGCTGATACAAGGCCCTATCTTTAATGGTTCAATTTCTACGTCATAGTGGGTGGGGTTAACCGACGAAAAGGGATAAGTATACATATCTATTGAACCAAGGAAGATATAATCGAATTTATTTTTGCAGATGATAGGTTTTTATGTGTATATTAATCCACAAGCTGATCTAAGGTTCTATCGTTAACGGTTCAATTTCTACGTCAAAGTGGATGGGGTTAACTGACTAAAAGGGAAAAGTGTCCATATCTATTGAACCAAAAAAGATAGAATCCATTTTGTTTTTGCATATGATAGGTTTTTATGTGTATATTAATCCACAAGCTGATCCAAGGTTCTATCGTTAACGGTTCAATTTCTACGTCAAAGTGGATGGGGTTAACCGACTAAAAGGGATAAGTGTCTATATCTATTGCGGGTGGGGTTAACCGACTAAAAGGGATAAGTCTCCATATCTATTGAACCAAGCAAGATAGAATCGATTTTGTTTTTGCAGATGATAGGTTTTTATGTGCATATTAATCCACAAGCTGATCCAAGGCTCTATCTTTAATGGCTCAATTTCTACGTCATAGTGGGTGGGGTTAACCGACTAAAAGGGATAAGTATACATATCTATTGAAAGAAGCAAGATAAAATCGAATTTATGTTTGCGGATGGTAGGTTTTTATGTGTATATTAATCCACAAGCTGATCCAAGGTTCTATCGCTAACGGTTCAATTTCAACGTCATACTGGGTGGGGTTAACCGACTAAAAGGGATAAGTGTCCATATCTATTGAACCAAGCAAGATAGAATCGATTTTATTTTTGCAGATGGTAGTTTTTTATGTGTATATTAATCCACAAGTTGACCTAAGGTTGTATCGTTAACGGTTCAATTTCTACGTTATAATAGGTGGGGTTAACCGACTAAAAGGGATAAGTATACATATCTATTGAACCAAGCAAGATAGAATCGAATTTACTTTTGCAGATGGTAGGTTTTTATGTGTATATTAATCCACAAGGTGATCCAAGGTTCTATCGCTAACGGTTCAATTTCTACGTCATACTGGGTGGGGTTAACCGACTAAAAGGGATAAGTGTCCATATCTATTGAACCAAGCAAGATAGAATCGATTTTATTTTTGCAGATGGTAGGTTTTTATGTGTATATTAATCCACAAGCTGATACAAGGCTCTATCCTTAATGGCTCAATTTCTACGTCATAGTGGGTGGCGTTAACCGACTAAAAGGGATAAGTGTACATATCTATTAAACCAAGCAATATAGAATCGATTTTGTTTTTGCATATGATAGGTTTTTATGTGTATATTAATCCACAAGCTGATCCAAAGTTCTATCGTTAACGGTTCAATTTCTACGTCAAAGTGGGTGGGGTTAAACGAATAAAAGGGATAAGTATCCATATCTATTGAACCAAGCAAGATAGAATCGATTTTGTTTTTGAAGATGATAGGTTTTTATGTGTATATTAATCCACAAGCTGATACAAGGCCCTATCTTTAATGGTTCAGTTTCTACGTCATAGTGGGTGGGGTTAACCGACGAAAAGGGATAAGTATACATATCTATTGAACCAAGGAAGATATAATCGAATTTATTTTTGCAGATGATAGGTTTTTATGTGTATATTAATCCACAAGCTGATCTAAGGTTCTATCGTTAACGGTTCAATTTCTACGTCAAAGTGGATGGGATTAACCGACTAAAAGGGATAAGTGTCCATATCTATTGTGGGTGGGGTTAACGACTAAAAGGGATAATTCTCCATATCTATTGAACCAAGCAAGATATAATCGATTTTGTTTTTGCAGATGATAGGTTTTTATGTGTATATTAATCCACAAGCTGATACAAGGTTATATTGTTAACGGTTCAATTTCAACGTCAAAGTGGATGGGGTTAACCGACTAAAAGGGATAAGTGTCCATATCTATTGTGGGTGGGGTTAACCGACGAAAAGGGATAAGTATACATATCTTTTGAACCAAGCAAGATAGAATCGAATTTATTTTTGCAGATGATAGGTTTTTATGTGTAATAAATCCACAAGCTGATACAAGGTTATATCGCTAACGGTTCAATTTCTACGTCAAAGTGGATGGGGTTAACCGCCTAAAAGGGATAAGTGTCCATATCTATTGTGGGTGGGGTTAACCGACTAAAAGGGATAAGTCTCCATATCTATTGAACCAAGCAAGATAGAATCGATTTTGTTTTTGCAGATGATAGGGTTTTATGTGCATATTAATCCACAAACTGATCCAAGGCTCTATCCTTAACGGCTCAATTTCTACGTGATAGTGGGTGGGGTTAACCGACTAAAAGGGATAAGTATACATATCTATTGAACCAAGCAAGATAGAATCGAATTTATTTTTGCAGATGGTAGGTTTTTATGTGAATATTAATCCACAAGCTGACCCAAGGTTCTATCGCTAACGGTTCAATTTCTACGTCATACTGGGTGGGGTTAACCGACTAAAAGGGATAAGTGTCCATATCTATTGAACCAAGCAAAATAGAATCGATTTTATTTTTGCAGATGGTAGTTTTTTATGTGTATATTAATCCACAAGCTGACCTAAGGTTGTATCGTTAACGGTTCAATTTCTACGTCAAAGTGGATGGGATTAACCGACTAAAAGGGATAAGTGTCCATATCTATTGTGGGTGGGGTTAACCGACTAAAAGGGATAATTCTCCATATCTATTGAACCAAGCAAGATAGAATCGATTTTGTTTTTGCAGATGGTAGGTTTTTATGTGAATATTAATCCACAAGCTGACCCAAGGTTCTATCGTTAACGGTTCAATTTCTACGTCAAAGTGGGTGGGGTTAACCGACTAAAGGGATAAGTGTCCATATCTATTGAACCAAGCAAGATAGAATCGATTTTGTTTTTGCAGATGATAGGTTTTTATGTGTATATTAATCCACAAGCTGATACAAGGTTCTATCGTTAACGGTTCAATTTCTACGTCAAAGTGGATGGGATTAACCGACTAAAAGGGATAAGTGTCCATATCTATTGTGGGTGGGGTTAACCGACTAAAAGGGATAATTCTCCATATCTATTGAACCAAGCAAGATAGAATCGATTTTGTTTTTGCAGATGATAGGTTTTTATGTGTATATTAATCCACAAGCTGATACAAGGTTCTATCGTTAACGGTTCAATTTCTACGTCAAAGTGGATGGGATTAACCGACTAAAAGGGATAAGTGTCCATATCTATTGTGGGTGGGGTTAACCGACTAAAAGGGATAATTCTCCATATCTATTGAACCAAGCAAGATAGAATCGATTTTGTTTTTGCAGATGATAGGTTTTTATGTGTATATTAATCCACAAGCTGATACAAGGCTCTATCGCTAACGGTTCAATTTCTAGGTCATACTGGGTGGGGTTAACCGACTAAAAGGGATAAGTGTCCATATCTATTGAACCAAGCAAGATAGAATCGATTTTATTTTTGCAGATGGTAGCTTTTTATGTGTATATTAATCCACAAGCTGATCCAAGGTTCTATCGCTAACGGTTCAATTTCAACGTCATACTGTGTGGGGTTAACCGACTAAAAGGGATAAGTGTCCATATCTATTGAACCAAGCAAGATAGAATCGATTTTATTTTTGCAGATGGTAGTTTTTTATGTGTATATTAATCCGCCAGCCGACCTAAGGTTCTATCGTTAACGGTTCAATTTCTACGTTATAGTGGGTGGGGTTAACCGACTAAAAGGGATAAGTATACATATCTATTGAACCAAGCAAGATAGAATCGAATTTGTTTTTGCAGATGATAGGTTTTTATGTGTATATTAATCCACAAGCTGATACAAGGTTCTATCGTTAAGGGTTCAATTTCTACGTCAAAGTGGATGGGGTTAACCGACTAAAAGGGATAAGTGTCCATATCTATTGAGGGTGGGGTTAACCGACTAAAAGGGATAATTCTGCATATCTATTGAACCAAGCAAGATAGAATCGATTTTGTTTTTGCAGATGATAGGTTTTTATGTGTATATTAATCCACAAGCTGATACAAGGCTCTGTCGCTAACGGTTCAATTTCTACGTCATACTGGGTGGGGTTAACCGACTAAAAGGGATAAGTGTCCATATCTATTGAACCAAGCAAGATAGAATTGATTTTATTTTTGCAGATGGTAGTAGTCTTTTATGTGTATATTAATCCACAAGCTGATTCAAGGTTCTATCGCTAACGGTTCAATTTCTACGTCATACTGGGTGGGGTTAACCGACTAAAAGGGATAAATGTCCATATCTATTGAACCAAGGAAGGTAGAATCGATTTTATTTTTGCAGATGGTAGTTTTTTATGCGTATGTTAATCCACCAGCTGGCCTAAGGTTCTATCGCTAACGGTTCAATTTCTACGTCATACTGGGTGGGGTTAACCGACTAAAAGGGATAAGTCTCCATATCTATTGAACCAAGCAAGATAGAATCGATTTTGTTTTTGCAGATGATAGGTTTTTATGTGTATATTAATCCACAAGCTGATCCAAGGCTCTATCTTTGTTGGCTCAATTTCTACGTCATAGTGGGTGGGGTTAACCGACTAAAAGGGATAAGTATACATATCTATTGAACCAAGCAAGATAGAATCGAATTTATTTTTGCAGATGGTAGGTTTTTATGTGTATATTAATCCACAAGCTGATCCAATGTTCTATCGCTAACGTTTCAATTCCTACGTCATACTGGGTGGGGTTAACCGACTAAAAGGGATAAGTGTGCATATCTATTGAACCAAGCAAGATAGAATCGATTTTATTTTTGCAGATGGTAGTTTTTTATGTGTGTATTAATCCACCAGCTGATCTAAGGTTCTATCGTTAACGGTTCAATTTCTACCTTATAGTGGGTGGGGTTAACCGACTAAAAGGGATAAGTATACATATCTATTGAACCAAGCAAGATAGAATCGAATTTATTTTTGCAGATGGTAGGTTTTTGTGTGCATATTAATCCACAAGCTGATCCAAGGTTCTATCGCTAACGGTTGAATTTCTACGTCATACTGGGTGGGGTTAACCGACTAAAAGGGATAAGTGTCCATATCTATTGAACCAAGGAAGATAAGATCGATTTTATTTTTGCAGATGGTAGTTTTTTATGCGTATGTTAATCCACCAGCTGGCCTAAGGTTCTATCGCTAACGGTTCAATTTCTACGTCATACTGGGTGGGGTTAACCGACTAAAAGGGATAAGTCTCCATATCTATTGAACCAAGCAAGATAGAATCGATTTTGTTTTTGCAACTGATAGGTTTTTATGTGTATATTAATCCACAAGCTGATCCAAGCCTCTATCTTTGTTGGCTCAATTTCTACGTCATAGTGGGTGGGGTTAACCGACTAAAAGGGATAAGTATACATATCTATTGAACCAAGCAAGATAGACTCGAATTTATTTTTGCAGATGGTAGGTTTTTATGTGTATATTAATCCACAAGCTGATCCAATGTTCTATCGCTAACGTTTCAATTTCTACGTCATACTGGATGGGGTTAACCGACTAAAAGGGTTAAGTGTCCATATCTATTGAACCAAGCAAGATAGAATCGATTTAATTTTTGCAGATGGTAGTTTTTTATGTATAACGGTTCAATTTCTACGTCAAAGTGGATGGGGTTAACCGACTAAAAGGGATAAGTGTCCATATCTATTGTGGGTGGGGTTAACCGACTAAAAGGGATAATTCTCCATATCTATTGAACCAAGCAAGATAGAATCGATTTTGTTTTTGCAGATGATAGGTGGTGTTAAACGACTAAAAGGGATAATTCTCCATATCTATTGAACCAAGCAAGATAGAATCGATTTTGTTTTTGCAGATGATAGGTTTTTATGTGTATATTAATCCACAAGCTGATACAAGGCTCTGTCGCTAACGGTTCAATTTCTACGTCATACTGGGTGGGGTTAACCGACTAAAAGGGATAAGTGTCCATATCTATTGAACCAAGCAAGATAGAATCGATTTTATTTTTGCAGATGGTAGTAGTCTTTTATGTGTATATTAATCCACAAGCTGATCCAAGGTTCTATCGCTAACGGTTCAATTTCTACGTCATACTGGGTGGGGTTAACCGACTAAAAGGGATAAGTGTCCATATCTATTGAACCAAGGAAGATAGAATCGATTTTATTTTTGCAGATGGTAGTTTTTTATGCGTATGTTAATCCACCAGCTGGCCTAAGGTTCTATCGCTAACGGTTCAATTTCTACGTCATACTGGGTGGGGTTAACCGACTAAAAGGGATTAGTCTCCATATCTATTGAACCAAGCAAGATAGAATCGATTTTGTTTTTGCAGATGATAGGGTTTTATGTGTATATTAATCCACAAGCTGATCCAAGGCTCTCTCTTTGTTGGCTCAATTTCTACGTCATAGTGGGTGGGGTTAACCGACTAAAAGGGATAAGTATACATATCTATTGAACCAAGCAAGATAGAATCGAATTTATTTTTGCAGATGGTAGGTTTTTATGTGTATATTAATCCACAAGCTGATCCAATGTTCTATCGCTAACGTTTCAATTTCTACGTCATACTGGGTGGGGTTAACCGACTAAAAGGGATAAGTGTGCATATCTATTGAACCAAGCAAGATAGAATCGATTTTATTTTTGCAGATGGTAGTTTTTTATGTGTGTATTAATCCACCAGCTGATCTAAGGTTCTATCGTTAACGGTTCAATTTCTACCTTATAGTGGGTGGGGTTAACCGACTAAAAGGGATAAGTATACATATCTATTGAACCAAGCAAGATAGAATCGATTTTGTTTTTGCAACTGATAGGTTTTTATGTGTATATTAATCCACAAGCTGATCCAATGTTCTATCGCTAACGTTTCAATTTCTACGTCATACTGGGTGGGGTTAACCGACTAAAAGGGATAAGTGTGCATATCTATTGAACCAAGCAAGATAGGATCGATTTTATTTTTGCAGATGGTAGTTTTTTATGCATATGTTAATCCACCAGCTGGCCTAAGGTTCTATCGCTAACGGTTCAATTTCTACGTCATACTGGGTGGGGTTAACCGACTAAAAGGGATAAGTCTCCATATCTATTGAACCAAGCAAGATAGAGTCGATTTTGTTTTTGCAACTGATAGGTTTTTATGTGTATATTAATCCACAAGCTGATCCAAGGCTCTATCTTTGTTGGCTCAATTTCTACGTCATAGTGGGTGGGGTTAACCGACTAAAAGGGATAAGTATACATATCTATTGAACCAAGCAAGATAGAATCGAATTTATTTTTGCAGATGGTAGGTTTTTATGTGTATATTAATCCACAAGCTGATCCAATGTTCTATCGCTAACGTTTCAATTTCTACGTCATACTGGATGGGGTTAACCGACTAAAAGGGATAAGTGTCCATATCTATTGAACCAAGCAAGATAGAATCGATTTTATTTTTGCAGATGGTAGTTTTTTATGTGTATATTAATCCACCAGCTGATACAAGGTTCTATCGTTAACGGTTCAATTTCTATGTCAAAGTGGATGGGGTTAACCGACTAAAAGGGATAAGTGTCCATATCTATTGTGGGTGGGGTTAACCGACTAAAAGGGATAATTCTCCATATCTATTGAACCAAGCAAGATAGAATCGATTTTATTTTTGCAGATGGTAGTTTTTTATGTGTATATTAATCCGCCAGCCGACCTAAGGTTCTATCGTTAACGGTTCAATTTCTACGTTATAGTGGGTGGGGTTAACCGACTAAAAGGGATAAGTATACATATCTATTGAACCAAGCAAGATAGAATCGAATTTGTTTTTGCAGATGATAGGTTTTTATGTGTATATTAATCCACAAGCTGATACAAGGTTCTATCGTTAACGGTTCAATTTCTACGTCAAAGTGGATGGGGTTAACCGACTAAAAGGGATAAGTGTCCATATCTATTGTGGGTGGGGTTAACCGACTAAAAGGGATAATTCTCCATATCTATTGAACCAAGCAAGATAGAATCGATTTTGTTTTTGCAGATGATAGGTTTTTATGTGTATATTAATTCACAAGCTGATACAAGGCTCTGTCGCTAACGGTTCAATTTCTACGTCATACTGGGTGGGGTTAACCGACTAAAAGGGATAAGTGTCCATATCTATTGAACCAAGCAAGATAGAATCGATTTTATTTTTGCAGATGGTAGTAATCTTTTATGTGTATATTAATCCACAAGCTGATCCAAGGTTCTATCGCTAATGGTTCAATTTCTACGTCATACTGTGTGGGGTTAACCGACTAAAAGGGATAAGTGTCCATATCTATTGAACCAAGGAAGATAGAATCGATTTTATTTTTGCAGATGGTAGTTTTTATGCGTATGTTAATCCACCAGCTGGCCTAAGGTTCTATCGCTAACGGTTCAATTTCTACGTCATACTGGGTGGGGTTAACCGACTAAAAGGGATAAGTCTCCATATCTATTGAACCAAGCAAGATAGAATCGATTTTGTTTTTGCAAATGATAGGTTTTTATGTGTATATTAATCCGCAAGCTGATCCAAGGCTCTATCGCTAACGGTTGAATTTCTACGTCATACTGGGTGGGGTTAACCGACTAAAAGGGATAAGTGTTCATATCTATTGAACCAAGCAAGATAGAATCGATTTTATTTTTGCAGATGGTAGTTTTTATGCGTATGTTAATCCACAAGCTGATCCAAGGCTCTATCGCTAACGGTTGAATTTCTACGTCATACTGGGTGGGGTTAACCGACTAAAAGGGATAAGTGTCCATATCTATTGAACCAAGCAAGATAGAATCGATTTTATTTTTGCAGATGATAGGCTTTTATGTGTATATTAATCCACAGGCTGATCCAAGGTTCTATCGCTAACGTTTCAATTTCTACGTCATACTGGGTGGGGTTAACCGACTAAAAGGGATAAGTGTCCATATCTATTGAACCAAGCAAGATAGAATCGATTTTATTTTTGCGGATGGTAGTCTTTTATGTGTATATTAATCCACAAGCCGATCCAAGGTTCTATCGCTAACGGTTCAATTTCTACGTCATACTGGGTGGGGTTAACCGACTAAAAGGGATAAGTGTTCATATCTATTGAACCAAGCAAGATAGAATCGATTTTATTTTTGCAGATGGTAGTTTTTATGCGTATGTTAATCCACAAGCTGATCCAAGGCTCTATCGCTAACGGTTGAATTTCTACGTCATACTGGGTGGGGTTAACCGACTAAAAGGGATAAGTGTCCATATCTATTGAACCAAGCAAGATAGAATCGATTTTATTTTTGCAGATGATAGGCTTTTATGTGTATATTAATCCACAGGCTGATCCAAGGTTCTATCGCTAACGTTTCAATTTCTACGTCATACTGGGTGGGGTTAACCGACTAAAAGGGATAAGTGTCCATATCTATTGAACCAAGCAAGATAGAATCGATTTTATTTTTGCAGATGGTAGTCTTTTATGTGTATATTAATCCACAAGCCGATCCAAGGTTCTATCGCTAACGGTTCAATTTCTACGTCATACTGGGTGGGGTTAACCGACTAAAAGGGATAAGTCTCCATATCTATTGAACCAAGCAAGATAGAATCGATTTTGTTTTTGCAAATGATAGGTTTATATGTGTATATTAATCCACAAGCTGACCCAAGGCTCTATCGCTAACGGTTGAATTTCTACGTCATACTGGGTGGGGTTAACCGACTAAAAGGGATAAGTGTGCATATCTATTGAACCAAGCAAGATAGAATCGATTTTATTTTTGCAGATGGTAGTTTTTTATGAGTGTATTAATCCACCAGCTGATCTAAGGTTCTATCGTTAACGGTTCAATTTCTACCTTATAGTGGGTGGGGTTAACCGACTAAAAGGGATAAGTATACATATCTATTGAACCAAGCAAGATAGAATCGAATTTATTTTTGCAGATGGTAGGTTTTTGTATGCATATTAATCCACAAGCTGATCCAAGGTTCTATCGCTAACGGTTGAATTTCTACGTCATACTGGGTGGGGTTAACCGACTAAAAGGGATAAGTGTCCATATCTATTGAACCAAGCAAGATAGGATCGATTTTATTTTTGCAGATGATAGGCTTTTATGTGTGTATTAATCCACAGGCTGATCCAAGATTCTATCGCTAACGTTTCAATTTCTACGTCATACTGGGTGGGGTTAACCGACTAAAAGGGATAAGTGTCCATATCTATTGAACCTAGCAAGATAGAATCGATTTTATTTTTGCAGATGGTAGTCTTTTATGTGTATATTAATCCACAAGCCGGTCCAAGGTTCTATCGCTAACGGTTCAATTTCTACGTCATACTGGGTGGGGTTAACCGACTAAAAGGGATAAGTGTCCATATCTATTGAACCAAGCAAGATAGAATCGATTTTATTTTTGCAGATGGTAGTTTTTTATGCGTATGTTAATCCACCAGCTGGCCTAAGGTTCTATCGCTAACGCTTCAATTTCTACGTCATACTGGGTGGGGTTAACCGACTAAAAGGGATAAGTCTCCATATCTATTGAACCAAGCAAGATAGAATCGATTTTGTTTTTGCAACTGATAGGTTTTTATGTGTATATTAATCCACAAGCTGATCCAAGGCTCTATCTTTGTTGGCTCAATTTCTACGTCATAGTGGGTGGGGTTAACCGACTAAAAGGGATAAGTATACATATCTATTGAACCAAGCAAGATAGAATCGAATTTATTTTTGCAGATGGTAGGTTTTTATGTGTATATTAATCCACAAGCTGATCCAATGTTCTATCGCTAACGTTTCAATTTCTACGTCATACTGTATGGGGTTAACCGACTAAAAGGGATAAGTGTCCATATCTATTGAACCAAGCAAGATAGAATCGATTTTATTTTTGCAGATGGTAGTTTTTTATGTGTATATTAATCCACCAGCTGATACAAGGTTCTATCGTTAACGGTTCAATTTCTACGTCAAAGTGGATGGGGTTAACCGACTAAAAGGGATAAGTGTCCATATCTATTGTGGGTGGGGTTAACCGACTAAAAGGGATAATTCTCCATATCTATTGAACCAAGCAAGATAGAATCGATTTTGTTTTTGCAGATGATAGGTTTTTATGTGTATATTAATCCACAGGCTGATCCAAGGCTCTATCTTTGTTGGCTCAATTTCTACGTCATAGTGGGTGGGGTTAACCTACTAAAAGGGATAAGTATACATATCTATTGAACCAAGCAAGATAGAATCGAATTTATTTTTGCAGATGGTAGGTTTTTATGTGTATATTAATCCACAAGCTGATCCAATGTTCTATCGCTAACGTTTCAATTTCTACGTCATACTGGATGGGGTTAACCGACTAAAAGGGATAAGTGTCCATATCTATTGAACCAAGCAAGATAGAATCGATTTTATTTTTGCAGATGGTAGTTTTTTATGTGTATATTAATCCACCAGCTGATACGAGGTTCTATCGTTAACGGTTCAATTTCTACGTCAAAGTGGATGGGGTTAACTGACTAAAAGGGATAAGTGTCCATATCTATTGTGGGTGGGGTTAACCGACTAAAAGGGATAATTCTCAATATCTATTGAACCAAGCAAGGTAGAATCGATTTTGTTTTTGCAGATGATAGGTTTTTATGTGTATATTAATCCACAAGCTGATCCAAGGTTCTATCGCTAACGGTTCAATTTCTACGTCATACTGGGTGGGGTTAACCGACTAAAAGGGATAAGTGTCCATATCTATTGAACCAAGGAAGATAGAATCGATTTTATTTTTGCGGATGGTAGTTTTTTATGCGTATGTTAATCCACCAGCTGGCCTAAGGTTCTATCGCTAACGGTTCAATTTCTACGTCATACTGGGTGGGGTTAACCGACTAAAAGGGATAAGTCTCCATATCTATTGAACCAAGCAAGATAGAATCGATTTTGTTTTTGCAAATGATAGGTTTTTATGTGTATATTAATCCACAAGCTGATCCAAGGCTCTATCTTTGTTGGCTCAATTTCTACGTCATAGTGGGTGGGGTTAACCGACTAAAAGGGATAAGTATACATATCTATTGAACCAAGCAAGATAGAATCGAATTTATTTTTGCAGATGGTAGTTTTTATGTGTATATTAATCCACAAGCTGATCCAATGTTCTATCGCTAACGTTTCAATTTCTACATCATACTGGGTGGGGTTAACCGACTAAAAGGGATAAGTGTGCATATCTATTGAACCAAGCAAGATAGAATCGATTTTATTTTTGCAGGTGGTAGTTTTTTATGTGTGTATTAATCCACCAGCTCATCTAAGGTTCTATCGTTAACGGTTCAATTTCTACCTTATAGTGGGTGGGGTTAACCGACTAAAAGGGATAAGTACACATATCTATTGAACCAAGCAAGATAGAATCGCATTTATTTTTGCAGATGGTAGGTTTTTGTGTGCATATTAATCCACAAGCTGATATAAGGTTCTATCGCTAACGTTTGAATTTCTACGTCATACTGGGTGGGGTTAACCGACTAAAAGGGATAAGTGTCCATATCTATTGAACCAAGCAAGATAGAATCGATTTTATTTTTGCAGATGATAGGCTTTTATGTGTATATTAATCCACAGGCTGATCCAAGGTTCTATCGCTAACGTTTCAATTTCTACGTCATACTGGGTGGGGTTAACCGACTAAAAGGGATAAGTGTCCATATCTATTGAACCAAGCAAGATAGAATCGATTTTATTTTTGCAGATGGTAGTTTTTTATGTGTATATTAATCCACCAGCTGATCTAAGGTTCTATCGTTAACGGTTCAATTTCTACCTTATAGTGGGTTGGGTTAACCGACTAAAAGGGATAAGTATACATATCTATTGAACCAAGCAAGATAGAATCGAATTTATTTTTGCAGATGGTAGGTTTTTGTGTGCATATTAATCCACAAGCTGATCCAAGGTTCTATCGCTAACGGTTCAATTTCTACGTCATACTGGGTGGGGTTAACCGACTAAAAGGGATAAGTGTCCATATCTATTGAACCAAGCAAGATAGAATCGATTTTATTTTTGCAGATGGTAGTAGCCTTTTATGTGTATATTAATCCACAAGCTGATCCAAGGTTCTATCGCTAACGGTTCAATTTCTACGTCATACTGGTTGGGGTTAACCGACTAAAAGGTTTAAGTGTCCATATCTATTGAACCAAGCAAGATAGAATCGATTTTATTTTTGCAGATGATAGGCTTTTATGTGTATATTAATCCACAGGCTGATCCAAGGTTCTATCGCTAACGTTTCAATTTCTTCGTCATACTGGGTGGGGTTAACCGACTAAAAGGGATAAGTATACATATCTATTGAACCAAGCAAGATAGAATCGAATTTATTTTTGCAGATGGTAGGTTTTTGTGTGCATATTAATCCACAAGCTGATCCAAGGTTCTATCGCTAACGGTTCAATTTCTACGTCATACTGGGTGGGGTTAACCGACTAAAAGGGATAAGTGTCCATATCTATTGAACCAAGCAAGATAGAATCGATTTTGTTTTTGCAAATGATAGGTTTTTATGTGTATATTAATCCACAAGCTGATCCAAGGCTCTATCTTTGTTGGCTCAATTTCTACGTCATAGTGGGTGGGGTTAACCGACTAAAAGGGATAAGTATACATATCTATTGAACCAAGCAAGATAGAATGGAATTTATTTTTGCAGATGGTAGGTTTTTATGTGTATATTAATCCACAAGCTGATCCAATGTTCTATCGCTAACGTTTCAATTTCTACGTCATACTGGGTGGGGTTAACCGACTAAAATTGATAAGTGTGCATATCTATTGAACCAAGCAAGATAGAATCGATTTTATTTTTGCAGATGGTAGTCTTTTATGTGTATATTAATCCAAAAGCCGATTCAAGGTTCTATCGCTAACGGTTCAATTTCTACGTCATACTGGGTGGGGTTAACCGACTAAAAGGGATAAGTGTCCATATCTATTGAACCAAGCAAGATAGAATCGATTTTATTTTTGCAGATGGTAGTTTTTTATGCGTATGTTAATCCACCAGCTGGCCTAAGGTTCTATCGCTAACGGTTCAATTTCTACGTCATACTGGGTGGGGTTAACCGACTAAAAGGGATAAGTCTCCATATCTATTGAACCAAGCAAGATAGAATCGATTTTGTTTTTGCAACTGATAGGTTTTTATGTGTATATTAATCCACAAGCTGATCCAAGGCTCTATCTTTGTTGGCTCAATTTCTACGTCATAGTGGGTGGGGTTAACCGACTAAAAGGGATAAGTATACATATCTATTGAACGAAGCAAGATAGAATCGAATTTATTTTTGCAGATGGTAGGTTTTTATGTGTATATTAATCCACAAGCTGATCCAATGTTCTATCGCTAACGTTTCAATTTCTACGTCATACTGGGTGGGGTTAACCGACTAAAAGGGATAAGTGTCCATATCTATTGAACCAAGCAAGATAGAATCGATTTTATTTTTGCAGATGGTAGTTTTTTATGTGTATATTAATCCACCAGCTGATCTAAGGTTCTATCGTTAACGGTTCAATTTCTACCTTATAGTGGGTGGGGTTAACCGACTAAAAGGGATAAGTATACATATCTATTGAACCAAGCAAGATAGAATCGAATTTATTTTTGCAGATGGTAGGTTTTTGTGTGCATATTAATCCACAAGCTGATCCCAGGTTCTATCGCTAACGGTTGAATTTCTACGTCATACTGGGTGGGGTTAACCGACTAAAAGGGATAAGTGTCCATATCTATTGAACCAAGCAAGATAGAATCGATTTTATTTTTGCAGATGATAGGCTTTTATGTGTATATTAATCCACAAGCTGATCCAAGGTTCTATCGCTAACGTTTCAATTTCTACGTCATACTGGGTGGGGTTAACCGACTAAAAGGGATAAGTGTCCATATCTATTGAGCCAAGCAAGATAGAATCGATTTTATTTTTGCAGATGGTAGTCTTTTATGTGTATATTAATCCACCAGCTGATCTAAGGTTCTATCGTTAACGGTTCAATTTCTACGTTATAGTGGGTGGGGTTAACCGACTAAAGGGCATAAGTATACATATCTATTGAACCAAGCAAGATATAATCGATCTTATTTTTGCAGATGGTAGATTTTTATGTGTATACTAATCCACAAGCTGGTCCAAGGTTGCATCCTTAACGGTTCAATTTCTACGTCAAAGTGGGTGGGGTTAACCGACTAAAAGGGATAAGTATCCATATCTATTGAACCAAGCAAGATAGAATCGATTTTATTTTTGCAGATGGTAGGTTTTTACGTGTGTATTAATCCACAAGCTGATACAAGGTTCTATCGCTAAAGTTTCAATTTCTACGTCATACTGGGTGGGGTTAACCGACTAAAAGGGATAAGTGTCCATATCTATTGAACCAAGCAAGATATAATAGAATTTATTTTTGCAGATGGTAGGTTTTTACGTGTGTATTAATCCACAAGCTGATACAAGGTTCTATCGTTAACGGTTCAATTTCTACGTCAAAGTGGATGGGGTTAACCGACTAAAGGGGATAAGTATACATATCTATTGAACCAAGCAAGATATAATAGAATTTATTTTTGCAGATGGTAGATTTTTATGTGTATACTAATCCACAAGCTGGTCCAAGGTTCTATCGTTAACGGTTCAATTTCTACGTCAAAGTGGATGGGGTTAACTGATTAAAAGGGAAAAGTGTCCATATCTATTGTGGGTGGGGTTAACCGACTAAAAGGGATAAGTGTCCATATCTATTGAACCAAGCAAGATATAATAGAATTTATTTTTGCAGATGGTAGATTTTTATGTGTATACTAATCCACAAGCTGGTCCAAGGTTCTATCGTTAACGGTTCAATTTCTACGTCAAAGTGGATGGGGTTAACTGATTAAAAGGGAAAAGTGTCCATATCTATTGTGGGTGGGGTTAACCGACTAAAAGGGATAAGTGTACATATCTATTGAACCAAAAAAGATAGAATCCATTTTGTTTTTGCATATGATAGGTTTTTATGTGTATATTAATCCACAAGAAGATCTAAGGCTCTGTCTTTAATGGTTCAATTTCTACGTCATACTGGGTGGGGTTAACCGACTAAAAGGGATAAGTGTCCATATCTATTGAACCAAGCAAGATAGAATCGATTTTATTTTTGCAGATGATAGGCTTTTATGTGTATATTAATCCACAAGCTGATCCAAGGTTCTATCGCTAACGTTTCAATTTCTACGTCATACTGGGTGGGGTTAACCGACTAAAAGGGATAAGTGTCCATATCTATTGAACCAAGCAAGATAGAATCGATTTTATTTTTGCAGATGGTAGTTTTTGTTGAATAAATATATTATTTTATACTAAGCTATGTATATTTGGAATTACACATGCATACTAATAAATGCAACCGTTCTATGTAAATGACATCTTGAATATTAAATGTCAATAAAATACTTACTTCCGTTTTTTCTAACCATACAGAAAACACGCGTTTTCTTACAACTATAACTTTTTAATATAATCTGCGCAACAGGTTATGGGCCGACACTTAGTTGTATTAAATTAAGAATTCGTTTGTGTTATTGCGCTTAGCAAATTATAATTTGTCACCGTTGCTGAATAATTGGATTTTAGCTGGTAAAATGAGCCACAGTACATTAACATTCCCATTCGAAAAACTTCGTGGTAGAGAGAATTTTGACGTGTGGAAGCAACAGGCCAAGTCATACCTGGTCATTAAGGGACTATGGAAAACAATTGACCCTGGACTGAGCGCGAATGCGACTGCAGCTGAGAAAGATGCTGATTGTCGTGCATCTGCGGAAATTTATCTGATGCTAGATCCAAGCAACTTTGGAATTATTGCTCAAAAGAGCACTGCAAAAGACGCATGGGATAGTTTAATGGAAGCATATGAAGATAAAGGTCTTACTAGGAAGGTTGAACTGTTAAAGCAACTGGTTCAATTAAAGTTATCAGATTTTCCATCCATGCAAGAGTACATCAATGCTATGGTACTCACATCAATAAAAGTGAAAACAGCTGGACTCGAACTTGATGATGAGTTAATTGCATCGCTGTTATTAGCCGGGTTACCTAATGAATTTAAGTCACTAGTATTTGCTGTTGAAAATTCCAAAAAAGTGCTGACAGTTGACTCAATAAAATCGCTATTACTTCAAGATGTAAAATTTGATACACAACGCAATGAAGAAAAAGCTTTATACTCAGGTAACAAAAACAACAGGCATAAAGCAAAAAAATATTTCTGCCATGCATGCAAGCAGCCTGGTCATTTCGCTAAGAACTGTCGGAACAAAACAAAAAAAGTAAATGATCAAGTTCTGCTGGCCTCGCTGTGTGCAAACACAAAGAACGCAACTGACTGGCACATTGACTCAGGCGCGACCAACCATATGACTTGCAGTGAAAAAAATCTTCACAACAGAAGACCTACACCAAACAAAGCAATAACAATTGCAGACAACAACAAGTTAAACGTCGAATGTGTTGGTGATTTAGAATTTTCGGTAATGACAAACAACGAAAATAGAATACTTACTGTGAAAAATGTTGAATATGTGCCGAATTTATGCACTAATCTCCTTTCAGTCAGCCAGATGGCGTTAAATGGAAAAAAAATTGTTTTCGAAGGTAATTTCTGCAAAATATTTAATAAAAACAACACAGTAGTCGCTTCTGCAAAATTGATTGATGGGCTTTATAAATTAAATTGTCAACAAGTTGAGAATAGAAACAAGTGTGCATTTGTTGCTGTGGATTACAATTTATGGCACAGAAGACTTGGGCATGTAAGCAACAAACTGATGTCTGCTACAGGCGTAATGAATGATGTGACATTTAATTCGGCTGATAATCATAAGTGTGTCGTGTGTATTAAAGGCAAACAAGCCAAATCGCCATTCAACCTTAGCGAGAGTTATGCGACTAACGTTTTGGAAGTTGTCCATACAGACATCATGGGTCCATTTCAAGTACCATCACATGCTGGTGCACGTTATTTACTAACATTTGTTGACGACTACACACGCAAAGTGTTTGCTATTCCAATCAAATCGAAATCCGAAGTGTATGAAGAATTTATAAAATTCAAGAACTTCGTTGAAAATCAATGTGGCAAAAGCATTAAAATATAACGTTCAGACAACGGGACCGAGTATGTGAACGGCCCGTTCAAGAAATATACTGCGAAATGTGGAATTTTGCATCAAACAACAACACCGTACACGCCTGAACAGAATGGCGTGGCAGAGCGAATGAACCGCACACTAATGGAGCGGATTCGATGTATGCTTTTAGATGCTGGCCTTGAAGACAAGTTTTGGGCTGAAGCAGCGAATACGGCAGCATATATATTAAACCGCATAGCTCGTAACTCAAAAAATGCTAGCCCTGAAGAACTTTGGTCAGGCAAGAAACCAAATATAAAACATTTGCGAGTATTTGGGTGCAAAGCCTTAGCACTCATACCAAAACAAAAAAGGGGAAGCAAGTTGGCCCCGAAATCTATTGAAAGCACATTTGTAGGTTACAGTGAAACTGCTAAAGCGTATAGGCTGTTTAACCCACTAACAAAAACAATTATCATCAGTCGCGATGTTACGTTCCTTGAGAATGAAAAACAAATCTCTTTAGCGCTGCCTAAAAATAACTACGTTTATGATCTAAGAGAAAATTCGAACGAAACTGTTGCCGATTCAGAGGGAAGTGCTGAAAATATTGAATCGTCATCAGCAAGTTATTCAGAAGAAGAAGGTGCCACAACACAAAGTAGTAATGCTGATGCAAGTGGCATTTTAGAATCCATTGATGAGAGCAGCTATGAGGAAGATGCCAACGACAAAACATATGTGCCGGAAGCTAACATCTCTTTAGCTGATATGGAGGTACGTAGATCTGAACGACTTAATAGTAAGTCATGTACTTCCAATAATTTTTGTGCATTGAGTTTTGTTCTTAAAGAGCCGCAAACAGTTGAAGAAGCTTTATCGCTAGAAAATGCAAACGAATGGAAGTCAGCTATGGAAGATGAAATGGCTTCGCACATGGCTAACCGGACTTGGGATCTTACCACGCTACCTCCAGGAAAGACAGCTATAAAAAGTAAATGGGTTTTTAAAACCTGATGCTGATGGCGAAGCAGTTCGACACAAGGCGAGACTTGTCGTAAAGGGATATAGTCAAAAAAAGGGAATCGACTACGAAGAAACCTATGCGCCGGTCGTAAGGTATACATCGCTTAGATTCCTTTTAGCTTTATCGGCCAAGTTCAATTTGACTATACACCAAATGGATGCTGTCACCGCATTTTTAAATGGAAATTTAAAGGAGGAGCTATATATGACACAACCTATTGGTTTTGATGACAATTCCGGAAGGGTCTGCAAGCTTCGCAAGTCAATATATGGCTTAAAACAATCAAGTCGAATTTGGAACGAAAAACTCAACCGCGTACTACTGAGCTTTGGGCTTCACAGAAGTGAAGTGGATCAATGCATCTACCATGCCAATCGGAAAGATAAATTATTCTTTGTGGCTATATATGTAGATGATGTACTGATATTCAGCAACGAAATTGATAAGATCATGAAACTAAAAGAGAGTCTAATGAAGTCGTTTCAAATGAAAGACATTGGCGAAGCTAAGTCAGTTTTAGGCATGAGAATTACACGCGACAATAGCGGCATAAAGATTGATCAGTCGGCATATACCGCCGATGTTTTAAAGCGTTTTGGCATGGATACATGTAATCCAATATCCACACCGATCGATACAAATCCAAAGTTGACATCTAAAATGTGTCCGAAGTCTGACTCCGAACGAAAGGCGATGGCTAACGTGTCGTACATGCAGGCGGTAGGGTGTCTCTTATACGCTGCACAGATTACTAGACCGGACATCTGCTATGCAGTGAATATTTTAAGTCGCTTCACCTCTAACCCCGGTCAGGCACATTGGACTGCACTGAAACGAATAATGCGTTACCTGCAAGGCACCATAAACAAGTGTTTGTTATACAGAAAAGACTCTGAAGAAATTACTGGCTTCTGTGATGCAGATTGGGCTGGTGACATCGACAGCAGACGATCCACTTCTGGGTACATCTTTATGTATCAAGGTGGCGCAATCTCCTGGTCAACAAAGCGTCAACAAACTGTAGCACTTTCAACCACAGAAGCAGAATTGATGTCAATGGTCTGTGCTATTCAAGAGTCTATATGGCTTAAGCGATTACAAAACGAACTAGTTCAAAGCGAATCGAAGACTATGGTGGTTTTTTGTGACAACAAAAGCGCAATGTTCATAGCAACTAACAATTCATTTTCTGCGCGCACAAAACATGTAAATATTAAAGCAAAGTTCATTCAAGAAAAAATTGAAAGCGGTGAAATTAAACTTGAATATATTACTTCTGAGAATATGTTGGCGGATACTTTAACGAAGGCCGTAACCGCAACCAAAATTAATTTTTTCTTGAACGAAGTTGGCTTAAAGTAATTTTACGCCCATTTGTATAAAATATATATTCCGGAAGGGTGTTGAATAAATATATTATTTTATACTAAGCTATGTATATTTGGAATTACACATGCATACTAATAAATGCAACCGTTCTATGTAAATGACATCTTGAATATTAAATGTCAATAAAATACTTACTTCCGTTTTTTCTAACCATACAGAAAACACGCGTTTTCTTACAACTATAACTTTTTAATATAATCTGCGCAACAGTTTTTTATGTGTATATTTATCCACCAGCTGATCTAAGGTTCTATCGTTAACGGTTCAATTTCTAGGTTATAGTGGGTGGGGTTAACCGACTAAAGGGGATAAGTATACATATTTATTGAACCAAGCAAGATATAATCGATCTTATTTTTGCAGATGGTAGATTTTTATGTGTATACTAATCCACAAGCTGGTCCAAGGTTGTATCGTTAGCGGGTCAATTTCTACGTCAAAGTGGGTGGGGTTAACCGACTAAAAGGGATAAGTATCCATATCTATTGAACCAAGCAAGATATAATCGATTTTACTTTTGCAGATGGTAGGTTTTTTCATGTGTATTAATCCACAAACTGATACAAGGTTCTATCGCTAAAGTTTCAATTTCTACGTCGTACTGGGTGGGGTTAACCGACTAAAAGGGATAAGTGTCCATATCTATTGAACCAAGCAAGATAGAATAGAATTTATTTTTGCAGGTGGTAGGTTTTTTCATGTGTATTAATCCACAAACTGATACAAGGTTCTATCGCTAAAGTTTCAATTTCTACGTCGTACTGGGTGGGGTTAACCGACTAAAAGGGATAAGTGTCCATATCTATTGAACCAAGCAAGATAGAATCGATTTTATTTTTGCAGATGATAGGCTTTTATGTGTATATTAATCCACAAGCTGATCCAAGGTTCTATCGCTAACGTTTCAATTTCTACGTCATACTGGGTGGGGTTAACCGACTAAAAGGGATAAGTGTCCATATCTATTGAACCAAGCAAGATAGAATCGATTTTATTTTTGCAGATGATAGGCTTTTATGTGTATATTAATCCGCAAGCTGATCCAAGGTTCTATCGCTAACGTTTCAATTTCTACGTCATACTGGGTGGGGTTAACCGACTAAAAGGGATAAGTGTCCATATCTATTGAGCCAAGCAAGATAGAATCGATTTTATTTTTGCAGATGGTAGTTTTTTATGTGTATATTAATCCACCAGCTGATCTAAGGTTCTATCGTTAACGGTTCAATTTCTACGTTATAGTGGGTGGGGTTAACCGACTAAAGGGGATAAGTATACATATCTATTGAACCAAGCAAGATATAATCGATCTTATTTTTGCAGATGGTAGATTTTTATGTGTATACTAATCCACAAGCTGGTCCAAGGTTGTATCGTTAACGGTTCAATTTCTACGTCAAAGTGGGTGGGGTTAACCGACTAAAAGGGATAAGTATCCATATCTATTGAACCAAGCAAGATAGAATCGATTTTATTTTTGCAGATGGTAGGTTTTTACGTGTGTATTAATCCACAAGCTGATACAAGGTTCTATCGCTAAAGTTTCAATTTCTACGTCATACTGGGTGGGGTTAACCGACTAAAAGGGATAAGTGTCCATATCTATTGAACCAAGCAAGATATAATAGAATTTATTTTTGCAGATGGTAGGTTTTTACGTGTGTATTAATCCACAAGCTGATACAAGGTTCTATCGTTAACGGTTCAATTTCTACGTCAAAATGGATGGGGTTAACCGACTAAAGGGGATAAGTATACATATCTATTGAACCAAGCAAGATATAATCGAATTTATTTTTCAGATGGTAGATTTTTATGTGTATACTAATCCAAAAGCTGGTCCAAGGTTCTATCGTTAACGGTTCAATTTCTACGTCAAAGTGGATGGGGTTAACTGATTAAAAGGGAAAAGTGTCCATATCTATTGTGGGTGGGGTTAACCGACTAAAAGGGATAAGTGTACATATCTATTGAACCAAAAAAGATAGAATCCATTTTGTTTTTGCATATGATAGGTTTTTATGTGTATATTAATCCACAAGCATATCTAAGGCTCTGTCTTTAATGGTTCAATTTCTACGTCATAGTGGGTGGGGTTAACCGACTAAAGTGGATAAGTGTTCATATCTATTGAACCAAGCAAGATAGAGTCGATTTTATTTTTGCAGATGATAGGCTTTTATGTGTATATTAATCCACAAGCTGATTCAAGGTTCTATCGCTAACGTTTCAATTTCTACGTCATACTGGGTGGGGTTAACCGACTAAAAGGGATAACTGTCCATATCTATTGAACCAAGCAAGATAGAATCGATTTTATTTTTGCAGATGGTAGTTTTTTATGTGTATATTTATCCACCAGCTGATCTAAGGTTCTATCGTTAACGGTTCAATTTCTAGGTTATAGTGGGTGGGGTTAACCGACTAAAGGGGATAAGTATACATATTTATTGAACCAAGCTAGATATAATCGATCTTATTTTTGCAGATGGTAGATTTTTATGTGTATACTAATCCACAAGCTGGTCCAAGGTTGTATCGTTAACGGTTCAATTTCTACGTCAAAGTGGGTGGGGTTAACCGACTAAAAGGGATAAGCATCCATATCTATTGAACCAAGCAAGATAGAATCGATTTTATTTTTGCAGATGGTAGGTTTTTTCATGTGTATTAATCCACAAACTGATACAAGGTTCTATCGCTAAAGTTTCAATTTCTACGTCGTACTGGGTGGGGTTAACCGACTAAAAGGGATAAGTGTCCATATCTATTGAACCAAGCAAGATAGAATAGAATTTATTTTTGCAGGTGGTAGGTTTTTACGTGTGTATTAATCCACAAGCTGATACAAGGTTCTATCGTTAACGGTTCAATTTCTACGTCAAAGTGGATGGGGTTAACCGACTAAAAGGGATAAGTGTCCATATCTATTGAAACAAGCAAGATAGAATCGATTTTATTTTTGCAGATGGTAGTTTTTAATGTGTATATTAATCCACCAGCTGATCTAAGGTTCTCTCGTTAACGGTTCAATTTCTACGTCAAAGTGGGTGGGGTTAACCGACTAAAAGGGATAAGTATCAATATCTATTGAACCAAGCAAGATAGAATCGATTTTATTTTTGCAGATGATAGGCTTTTATGTGTATATTAATCCACAAGCTGATCCAAGGTTCTATCGCTAACGTTTCAATTTCTACGTCATACTGGGTGGGGTTAACCGACTAAAAGGGATAAGTGTCCATATCTATTGAATCAAGCAAGATAGAATCGATTTTATTTTTGCAGATGGTAGTTTTTTATGTGTGTATTAATCCACCAGCTGATCTAAGGTTCTATCGTTAACGGTTCAATTTCTACGTTATAGTGGGTGGGGTTAACCGACTAAAGGAGATAAGTATACATATCTATTGAACCAAGCAAGATATAATCGAGTTTATTTGTGCAGATGGTAGATTTTTATGTGTATATTAATCCACAAGCTGATCTAAGGTTCTATCGCTAACGGTTCAATTTCTACGTCATACTGGGTGGGGTTAACCGACTAAAAGGGATAAGTGTCCATATCTATTGAACCAAAAAAGATAGAATCGATTTTATTTTTGCAGATGATAGGTTTTTATGTGTATATTAATCAACAAGCTGATACAAGGTTCTATCGTTAACGGTTCAATTTCTACGTCAAAGTGGATGGGGTTAACTGACTAAAGGGGAAAAGTGTCCATATCTATTGTGGGTGGGGTTAACCGACTAAAAGGGATAAGTGTACATATCTATTGAACCAAAAAAGATAGAATCCATTTTGTTTTTGCGTATGGTAGGTTTTTATGTGTATATTAACCACAAGCTGATCCAAGGTTCTATCGCTAACGTTTCAATTTCTACGTCATACTGGGTGGGGTTAACCGACTAAAAGGGATAAGTGTCCATATCTATTGAACCAAGCAAGATAGAATCGATTTTATTTTTGCAGATGGTAGTTTTTTATGTGTATATTAATCCACCAGCTCATCTAAGGTTCTATCGTTAACGGTTCAATTTCTACGTTATAGTGGGTGGGGTTAACCGACTAAAGGGGATAAGTATACATATCTATTGAACCAAGCAAGATATAATCGAATTTATTTTTGCAGATGGTCGACTTTTATGTGTATATTAATCCACAAGCTGATCCAAGGTTCTATCGCTAACGGTTCAATTTCTACGTCATACTGGGTGGGATTAACCGACTAAAAGGGATAAGTGTCCATATCTATTGAACCAAAAAAGATAGAATCGATTTTATTTTTGCAGATGATAGGTTTTTATGTGTATATTAATCCACAAGCTGATACAAGGTTCTGTCGTTAACGGTTCAATTTCTACGTCAAAGTGGATGGGGTTAACTGACTAAAAGGTAAAAGTGTCCATATCTATTGTGGGTGGGGTTAACCGACTAAAAGGGATAAGTGTACATATCTATTGAACCAAAAAAGATAGAATCGATTTTATTTTTGCAGATGATAGGTTTTTATGTGTACATTAATGCACAAGCTGATACAAGGTTCTATCGTTAACGGTTCAATTTCTACGTCAAAGTGGGTGGGGTTAACCGACTAAAAGGGATAAGTGTCCATATCTATTGAACCAAGCAAGATATAATCGAATTTATTTTTGCAGATGGTAGATTTTTATGTGTATATTAATCCACAAGCAGATCCAAGGCTCTGTCTTTAATGGTTCAATTTCTACGTCATAGTGGGTGGGGTTAACCGACTAAAAGGGATAAGTATACATATCTATTGAACCAAGCAAGATAGAATCGAATTTATTTTTGCAGATGGTAGGTTTTTATGTGTATATTAATCCACGAGCTGATCCAATGTTCTATCGCTAACGTTTCAATTTCTTCGTCATACTGGGTGGGGTTAACCGACTAAAAGGGATAAGTGTGCATATATATTGAACCAAGCAAGACAGAATCGATTTTGTTTTTGAAGATGATAGGTGTTTGTGTGTATATTAATCCACAAGCTGATCTAAGGTTCTATCGTTAACGGTTCAATTTCTACGTTATAGTGGGTGGGGTTAACCGACTAAAAGGGATAAGTTTACATATCTATTGGACCAAGCAAGATAGAACCGAATTTGTTTTTGCAGATGATAGGTTTTTATGTGTATATTAATCCACAAGCTGATCCAAGGCTCTATCTTTATTGGCTCAATTTCTACGTCATAGTGGGAGGGGTTAACCGACTAAAAGGGATAAGTATACATATCTATTGAACCAAGCAAGATAGAATCGATTTTATTTTTGCAGATGGTAGCTTTTTATGTGTACATTAATCCACAAGCTGATCCAAGGTTCTATCGCTAACGGTTCAATTTCTACGTCATACTGGGTTATAGTGGGTGGGGTTAACCGACTAAAGGGGATAAGTATACATATCTATTGAACCAAGCAAGATATAATCGAATTTATTTTTGCAGATGGTAGATTTTTATGTGTATATTAATACACAAGCTGATCCAAGGTTCTATCGCTAACGGTTCAATTTCTACGTCATACTGGGTGGGGTTAACCGACTAAAAGGGATAAGTGTCCATATCTATTGAACCAAAAAAAGATAGAATCGATTTTATTTTTGCAGATGATAGGTTTTTATGTGTACATTAATCCACAAGCTGATACAAGGTTCTATCGTTAACGGTTCAATTTCTACGTCAAAGTGGATGGGGTTAACTGATTAAAAAGGAAAAGTGTCCATATCTATTTGGGTGGGTATAACCGACTAAAAGGGATAAGTGTACATATCTATTGAACCAAGCAAGATAGAATCGAATTTATTTTTGCAGATGGTAGGTTTTTGTGTGCATATTAATCCACAAGCTGATCCAAGGTTCTATCGCTAACGGTTGAATTTCTACGTCATACTGGGTGGGGTTAACCGACTAAAAGGGATAAGTGTCCATATCTATTGAACCAAGCAAGATAGGATCGATTTTATTTTTGCAGATGATAGGCTTTTATGTGTATATTAATCCACAAGCTGATCCAAGGTTCTATCGTTAACGGTTCAATTTCTACGTCAAAGTGGGTGGGGTTAACCGACTAAAAGGGATAAGTATCCATTTATATTGAACCAAGCAAGATAGAATCGATTTTGTTTTTGAAAATGATAGGTTTTTATGTGTATATTAATCCACAAGCAGATCCAAGGCTCTGTCTTTAATGGGGTGGGGTTAACCGACGAAAAGGGATAAGTATACATATCTATTGAACCTAGCAAGATAGAATCGAATCTATTTTTGCAGATGATAGGCTTTTATGTGTGTATTAATCCACAATCTGATCCAAGGTTCTATCGTTAACGGTTCAATTTCTACGTCAAAGTGGGTGGGGTTAACCGACTAAAAGGGATAAGTATCCATATCTATTGAACCAAGCAAGAGAGAATCGATTTTGTTTTTGAAGATGATAGGTGTTTATGTGTGTATTAATCCATAAGCTGATCTAAGGTTCTATCGCTAACGGTTCAATTTCTACGTCATACTGGGTGGGGTTAACCGACTAAAAGGGATAAGTCTCCATATCTATTGAACCAAGCAAGATAGAATCGATTTTGTTTTTGCAAATGATAGGTTTTTATGTGTATATTAATCCACAGGCTGATCCAAGGTTCTATCGCTAACGTTTCAATTTCTACGTCATACTGGGTGGGGTTAACCGACTAAAAGGGATAAGCGTCCATATCTATTGAGCCAAGCAAGATAGAATCGATTTTATTTTTGCAGATGGTAGTTTTTTATGTGTGTATTAATCCACCAGCTGATCTAAGGTTCTATCGTTAACGGTTCAATTTCTACCTTATAGTGGGTGGGGTTAACCGACTAAAAGGGATAAGTATACATATCTATTGAACCAAGCAAGATAGAATCGAATTTATTTTTGCAGATGGTAGGCTTTTGTGTGCATATTAATCCACAAGCTGATCCAAGGTTCTATCGCTAACGGTTGAATTTCTACGTCATACTGGGTGGGGTTAACCGACTAAAAGGGATAAGTCTCCATATCTATTGAACCAAGCAAGATAGAATCGATTTTGTTTTTGCAAATGATAGGTTTTTATGTGTATATTAATCCACAGGCTGATCCAAGGCTCTATCGCTAACGGTTGAATTTCTACGGCATACTGGGTGGGGTTAACCGACTAAAAGGGATAAGTGTGCATATCTATTGAACCAAGCAAGATAGAATCGATTTTATTTTTGCAGATGGTAGTTTTTTATGTGTGTATTAATCCACCAGCTGATCTAAGGTTCTATCGTTAACGGTTCAATTTCTACTTATAGTGGGTGGGGTTAACCGACTAAAAGGGATAAGTATACATATCTATTGAACCAAGCAAGATATAATCGAATTTATTTTTGCAGATGGTAGGTTTTTGTGTGCATATTAATCCACAAGCTGATCCAAGGTTCTATCGCTAACGGTTGAATTTCTACGTCATACTGGGTGGGGTTAACCGACTAAAAGGGATAAGTGTCCATATCTATTGAACCAAGCAAGATAGGATCGATTTTATTTTTGCAGATGATAGGCTTTTATGTGTATATTAATCCACAGGCTGATCCAAGGTTCTATCGCTAACGTTTCAATTTCTACGTCATACTGGGTGGGGTTAACCGACTAAAAGGGATAAGCGTCCATATCTATTGAGCCAAGCAAGATAGAATCGATTTTATTTTTGCAGATGGTAGTCTTTTATGTGTATATTAATCCACAAGCCGGTCCAAGGTTCTATCGCTAACGGTTCAATTTCTACGTCATACTGGGTGGGGTTAACCGACTAAAAGGGATAAGTGTCCATATCTATTGAACCAAGCAAGATAGAATCGATTTTATTTTTGCAGATGGTAGTTTTTTATGCGTATGTTAATCCACCAGCTGGCCTAAGGTTCTATCGCTAACGCTTCAATTTCTACGTCATACTGGGTGGGGTTAACCGACTAAAAGGGATAAGTCTCCATATCTATTGAACCAAGCAAGATAGAATCGATTTTGTTTTTGCAACTGATAGGTTTTTATGTTTATATTAATCCACAAGCTGATCCAAGGCTCTATCTTTGTTGGCTCAATTTCTACGTCATAGTGGGTGGGGTTAACCGACTAAAAGGGATAAGTATACATATCTATTGAACCAAGCAAGATAGAATCGAATTTATTTTTGCAGATGGTAGGTTTTTAGGTGTATATTAATCCACAAGCTGATCCAATGTTCTATCGCTAACGTTTCAATTTCTACGTCATACTGGATGGGGTTAACCGACTAAAAGGAATAAGTGTCCATATCTATTGAACCAAGCAAGATAGAATCGATTTTATTTTTGCAGATGGTAGTTTTTTATGTGTATATTAATCCACCAGCTGATACAAGGTTCTATCGTTAACGGTTCAATTTCTACGTCAAAGTGGATGGGGTTAACCAACTAAAAGGGATAAGTGTCCATATCTATTGTGGGTGGGGTTAACCGACTAAAAGGGATAATTCTCCATATCTATTGAACCAAGCAAGATAGAATCGATTTTGTTTTTGCAGATGATAGGTTTTTATGTGTATATTAATCCACAAGCTGATCGAATGTTCTATCGCTAATGTTTCAATTTCTACGTCATACTGGATGGGGTTAACCGACTAAAAGGGATAAGTGTCCATATCTATTGAACCAAGCAAGATAGAATCGATTTTGTTTTTGCAACTGATAGGTTTTTATGTTTATATTAATCCACAAGCTGATCCAAGGCTCTATCTTTGTTGGCTCAATTTCTACGTCATAGTGGGTGGGGTTAACCGACTAAAAGGGATAAGTATACATATCTATTGAACCAAGCAAGATAGAATCGAATTTATTTTTGCAGATGGTAGGTTTTTATGTGTATATTAATCCACAAGCTGATCGAATGTTCTATCGCTAATGTTTCAATTTCTACGTCATACTGGATGGGGTTAACCGACTAAAAGGGATAAGTGTCCATATCTATTGAACCAAGCAAGATAGAATCGATTTTATTTTTGCAGATGGTAGTTTTTTATGCGTATGTTAATCCACCAGCTGGCCTAAGGTTCTATCGCTAACGCTTCAATTTCTACGTCATACTGGGTGGGGTTAACCGACTAAAAGGGATAAGTCTCCATATCTATTGAACCAAGCAAGATAGAATCGATTTTGTTTTTGCAACTGATAGGTTTTTATGTTTATATTAATCCACAAGCTGATCCAAGGCTCTATCTTTGTTGGCTCAATTTCTACGTCATAGTGGGTGGGGTTAACCGACTAAAAGGGATAAGTATACATATCTATTGAACCAAGCAAGATAGAATCGAATTTATTTTTGCAGATGGTAGGTTTTTATGTGTATATTAATCCACAAGCTGATCGAATGTTCTATCGCTAATGTTTCAATTTCTACGTCATACTGGATGGGGTTAACCGACTAAAAGGGATAAGTGTCCATATCTATTGAACCAAGCAAGATAGAATCGATTTTATTTTTGCAGATGGTAGTTTTTTATGTGTATATTAATCCACCAGCTGATACAAGGTTCTATCGTTAACGGTTCAATTTCTACGTCAAAGTGGATGGGGTTAACCGACTAAAAGGGATAAGTGTCCATATCTATTGTGGGTTGGGTTAACCGACTAAAAGGGATAATTCTCCATATCTATTGAACCAAGCAAGGTAGAATCGATTTTGTTTTTGCAGATGATAGGTTTTTATGTGTATATTAATCCACAAGCTGATACAAGGCTCTGTCGCTAATGGTTCAATTTCTACGTCATACTGGGTGGGGTTAACCGACTAAAAGGGATAAGTGTCCATATCTATTGAACCAAGCAAGATAGAATCGATTTTATTTTTGCAGATGGTAGTAGTCTTTTATGTGTATATTAATCCACAAGCTGATCCAAGGTTCTATCGCTAACGGTTCAATTTCTACGTCATACTGGGTGGGGTTAACCGACTAAAAGGGATAAGTGTCCATATCTATTGAACCAAGGAAGATTGAATCGATTTTATTTTTGCAGATGGTAGTTTTTTATGCGTATGTTAATCCACCAGCTGGCCTAAGGTTCTATCGCTAACGGTTCAATTTCTACGTCTTACTGGGTGGGGTTAACCGACTAAAAGGGATAAGTCTCCATATCTATTGAACCAAGCAAGATAGAATCGATTTTGTTTTTGCAAATGAGAGGTTTTTATGTGTATATTAATCCACAAGCTGATCCAAGGCTCTATCTTTGTTGGCTCAATTTCTACGTCATAGTGGGTGGGGTTAACCGACTAAAAGGGATAAGTATACATATCTATTGAACCAAGCAAGATAGAATCGAATTTATTTTTGCAGATGGTAGGTTTTTATGTGTATATTAATCCACAAGCTGATCCAATGTTCTATCGCTAACGTTTCAATTTCTACGTCATACTGGGTGGGGTTAACCGACTAAAAGGGATAAGTGTGCATATCTATTGAACCAAGCAAGATAGAATCGATTTTATTTTTGCAGATGGTAGTTTTTTATGTGTGTATTAATCCACCAGCTGATCTAAGGTTCTATCGTTAACGGTTCAATTTCTACCTTATAGTGGGTGGGGTTAACCGACTAAAAGGGATAAGTACACATATCTATTGAACCAAGCAAGATAGAATCGCATTTATTTTTGCAGATGGTAGGTTTTTGTGTGCATATTAATCCACAAGCTGATCCAAGGTTCTATCGCTAACGGTTGAATTTCTACGTCATACTGGGTGGGGTTAACCGACTAAAAGGGATAAGTGTCCATATCTATTGAACCAAGCAAGATAGAATCGATTTTATGTTTGCAGATGATAGGCTTTTATGTGTATATTAATCCACAGGCTGATCCAAGGTTCTATCGCTAACGTTTCAATTTCTACGTCATACTGGGTGGGGTTAACCGACTAAAAGGGACAAGTGTCCATATCTATTGAACCAAGCAAGATAGAATCGATTTTATTTTTGCAGATGGTAGTTTTTTATGTGTATATTAATCCACCAGCTGATCTAAGTTTCTATCGTTAACGGTTCAAGTTCTTCCTTATAGTGGGTGGGGTTAACCGACTAAAAGGGATAAGTATACATATCTATTGAACCAAGCAAGATAGAATCGAATTTATTTTTGCAGATGGTAGGTTTTTGTGTGCATATTAATCCACAAGCTGATCCAAGGTTCTATCGCTAACGGTTCAATTTCTACGTCATACTGGGTGGGGTTAACCGACTAAAAGGGATAAGTGTCCATATCTATTGAACCAAGCAAGATAGAATCGATTTTATTTTTGCAGATGGTAGTAGTCTTTTATGTGTATATTAATCCACAAGCTGATCCAAGGTTCTATCGCTAACGGTTCAATTTCTACGTCATACTGGTTGGGGTTAACCGACTAAAAGGGATAAGTGTCCATATCTATTGAACCAAGCAAGATATAATAGAATTTATTTTTGCAGATGGTAGGTTTTTACGTGTGTATTAATCCACAAGCTGATACAAGGTTCTATCGTTAACGGTTCAATTTCTACGTCAAAGTGGATGGGGTTAACCGACTAAAGGGGATAAGTATACATATCTATTGAACCAAGCAAGATATAATCGATCTTATTTTTGCAGATGGTAGATTTTTATGTGTATACTAATCCACAAGCTGGTCCAAGGTTGTATCGTTAACGGTTCAATTTCTACGTCAAAGTGGGTGGGGTTAACCGACTAAAAGGGATAAGTATCCATATCTATTGAACCAAGCAAGATAGAATCCATTTTATTTTTGCAGATGGTAGGTTTTTACGTGTGTATTAATCCACAAGTTGATACAAGGTTCTATCGCTAAAGTTTCAATTTCTACGTCATACTGGGTGGGGTTAACCGACTAAAAGGGATAAGTGTCCATATCTATTGAACCAAGCAAGATATAATAGAATTTATTTTTGCAGATGGTAGGTTTTTACGTGTGTATTAATCCACAAGCTGATACAAGGTTCTATCGTTAACGGTTCAATTTCTACGTCAAAGTGGATGGGGTTAACCGACTAAAGGGGATAAGTATACATATCTATTGAACCAAGCAAGATGTAATCGAATTTATTTTTGCAGATGGTAGATTTTTATGTGTATACTAATCCACAAGCTGGTCCAAGGTTCTATCGTTAACGGTTCAATTTCTACGTCAAAGTGGATGGGGTTAACTGATTAAAAGGGAAAAGTGTCCATATCTATTGTGGGTGGGGTTAACCGACTAAAAGGGATAAGTGTACATATCTATTGAACCAAAAAAGATAGAATCCATTTTGTTTTTGCATATGATAGGTTTTTATGTGTATATTAATCCACAAGCTGATCCAAGGTTCTATCGTTAACGGTTCAATTTCTACGTCAAAGTGGATGGGGTTAACCGACTAAAAGGGATAAGTATCCATTTATATTGAACCAAGCAAGATAGAATCGATTTTGTTTTTGAAAATGATAGGTTTTTATGTGTATATTAATCCACAAGCAGATCCAAGGCTCTGTCTTTAATGGGGTGGGGTTAACCGACGAAAAGGGATAAGTATACATATCTATTGAACCTAGCAAGATAGAATCGAATCTATTTTTGCAGATGATAGGCTTTTATGTGTGTATTAATCCACAATCTGATCCAAGGTTCTATCGTTAACGGTTCAATTTCTACGTCAAAGTGGGTGGGGTTAACCGACTAAAAGGGATAAGTATCCATATCTATTGAACCAAGCAAGAGAGAATCGATTTTGTTTTTGAAGATGATAGGTGTTTATGTGTATATTAATCCATAAGCTGATCTAAGGTTCTATCGCTAACGGTTCAATTTCTACGTCATACTGGGTGGGGTTAACCGACTAAAAGGGATGAGTCTCCATATCTATTGAACCAAGCAAGATAGAATCGATTTTGTTTTTGCAAATGATAGGTTTTTATGTGTATATTAATCCACAAGCTGATCCAAGGCTCTATCGCTAACGGTTGAATTTCTACGGCATACTGGGTGGGGTTAACCGACTAAAAGGGATAAGTGTGCATATCTATTGAACCAAGCAAGATAGAATCGATTTTATTTTTGCAGATGGTAGTTTTTTATGTGTGTATTAATCCACCAGCTGATCTAAGGTTCTATCGTTAACGGTTCAATTTCTACCTTATAGTGGGTGGGGTTAACCGACTAAAAGGGATAAGTATACATATCTATTGAACCAAGCAAGATAGAATCGAATTTATTTTTGCAGATGGTAGTTTTTTGTGTGCATATTAATCCACAAGCTGATCCAAGGTTCTATCGCTAACGGTTGAATTTCTACGTCATACTGGGTGGGGTTAACCGACTAAAAGGGATAAGTGTCCATATCTATTGAACCAAGCAAGATAGGATCGATTTTATTTTTGCAGATGATAGGCTTTTATGTGTATATTAATCCACAGGCTGATCCAAGGTTCTATCGCTAACGTTTCAATTTCTACGTCATACTGGGTGGGGTTAACCGACTAAAAGGGATAAGCGTCCATATCTATTGAGCCAAGCAAGATAGAATCGATTTTATTTTTGCAGATGGTAGTCTTTTATGTGTATATTAATCCACAAGCCGGTCCAAGGTTCTATCGCTAACGGTTCAATTTCTACGTCATACTGGGTGGGGTTAACCGACTAAAAGGGATAAGTGTCCATATCTATTGAACCAAGCAAGATAGAATCGATTTTATTTTTGCAGATGGTAGTTTTTTATGCGTATGTTAATCCACCAGCTGGCCTAAGGTTCTATCGCTAACGCTTCAATTTCTACGTCATACTGGGTGGGGTTAACCGACTAAAAGGGATAAGTCTCCATATCTATTGAACCAAGCAAGATAGAATCGATTTTGTTTTTGCAACTGATAGGTTTTTATGTTTATATTAATCCACAAGCTGATCCAAGGCTCTATCTTTGTTGGCTCAATTTCTACGTCATAGTGGGTGGGGTTAACCGACTAAAAGGGATAAGTATACATATCTATTGAACCAAGTAAGATAGAATCGAATTTATTTTTGCAGATGGTAGGTTTTTATGTGTATATTAATCCACAAGCTGATCCAATGTTCTATCGCTAACGTTTCAATTTCTACGTCATACTGGATGGGGTTAACCGACTAAAAGGAATAAGTGTCCATATCTATTGAACCAAGCAAGATAGAATCGATTTTATTTTTGCAGATGGTAGTTTTTTATGTGTATATTAATCCACCAGCTGATACAAGGTTCTATCGTTAACGGTTCAATTTCTACGTCAAAGTGGATGGGGTTAACCAACTAAAAGGGATAAGTGTCCATATCTATTGTGGGTGGGGTTAGCCGACTAAAAGGGATAATTCTCCATATCTATTGAACCAAGCAAGATAGAATCGATTTTGTTTTTGCAGATGATAGGTTTTTATGTGTATATTAATCCACAAGCTGATCCAAGCCTCTATCTTTGTTGGCTCAATTTCTACGTCATAGTGGGTGGGGTTAACCGACTAAAAGGGATAAGTATACATATCTATTGAACCAAGCAAGATAGAATCGAATTTATTTTTGCAGATGGTAGGTTTTTATGTGTATATTAATCCACAAGCTGATCCAATGTTCTATCGCTAATGTTTCAATTTCTACGTCATACTGGATGGGGTTAACCGACTAAAAGGGATAAGTGTCCATATCTATTGAACCAAGCAAGATAGAATCGATTTTATTTTTGCAGATGGTAGTTTTTTATGTGTATATTAATCCACCAGCTGATACAAGGTTCTATCGTTAACGGTTCAATTTCTACGTCAAAGTGGATGGGGTTAACCGACTAAAAGGGATAAGTGTCCATATCTATTGTGGGTTGGGTTAACCGACTAAAAGGGATAATTCTCCATATCTATTGAACCAAGCAAGGTAGAATCGATTTTGTTTTTGCAGATGATAGGTTTTTATGTGTATATTAATCCACAAGCTGATACAAGGCTCTGTCGCTAATGGTTCAATTTCTACGTCATACTGGGTGGGGTTAACCGACTAAAAGGGATAAGTGTCCATATCTATTGAACCAAGCAAGATAGAATCGATTTTATTTTTGCAGATGGTAGTAGTCTTTTATGTGTATATTAATCCACAAGCTGATCCAAGGTTCTATCGCTAACGGTTCAATTTCTACGTCATACTGGGTGGGGTTAACCGACTAAAAGGGATAAGTGTCCATATCTATTGAACCAAGGAAGATAGAATCGATTTTATTTTTGCAGATGGTAGTTTTTTATGCGTATGTTAATCCACCAGCTGGCCTAAGGTTCTATCGCTAACGGTTCAATTTCTACGTCTTACTGGGTGGGGTTAACCGACTAAAAGGGATAAGTCTCCATATCTATTGAACCAAGCAAGATAGAATCGATTTTGTTTTTGCAAATGAGAGGTTTTTATGTGTATATTAATCCACAAGCTGATCCAAGGCTCTATCTTTGTTGGCTCAATTTCTACGTCATAATGGGTGGGGTTAACCGACTAAAAGGGATAAGTATACATATCTATTGAACCAAGCAAGATAGAATCGAATTTATTTTTGCAGATGGTAGGTTTTTATGTGTATATTAATCCACAAGCTGATCCAATGTTCTATCGCTAACGTTTCAATTTCTACGTCATACTGGGTGGGGTTAACCGACTAAAAGGGATAAGTGTGCATATCTATTGAACCAAGCAAGATAGAATCGATTTTATTTTTGCAGATGGTAGTTTTTTATGTGTGTATTAATCCACCAGCTGATCTAAGGTTCTATCGTTAACGGTTCAATTTCTACCTTATAGTGGGTGGGGTTAACCGACTAAAAGGGATAAGTACACATATCTATTGAACCAAGCAAGATAGAATCGCATTTATTTTTGCAGATGGTAGGTTTTTGTGTGCATATTAATCCACAAGCTGATCCAAGGTTCTATCGCTAACGGTTGAATTTCTACGTCATACTGGGTGGGGTTAACCGACTAAAAGGGATAAGTGTCCATATCTATTGAACCAAGCAAGATATAATCGATTTTATGTTTGCAGATGATAGGCTTTTATGTGTATATTAATCCACAGGCTGATCCAAGGTTCTATCGCTAACGTTTCAATTTCTACGTCATACTGGGTGGGGTTAACCGACTAAAAGGGACAAGTGTCCATATCTATTGAACCAAGCAAGATAGAATCGATTTTATTTTTGCAGATGGTAGTTTTTTATGTGTATATTAATCCACCAGCTGATCTAAGTTTCTATCGTTAACGGTTCAAGTTCTTCCTTATAGTGGGTGGGGTTAACCGACTAAAAGGGATAAGTATACATATCTATTGAACCAAGCAAGATAGAATCGAATTTATTTTTGCAGATGGTAGGTTTTTGTGTGCATATTAATCCACAAGCTGATCCAAGGTTCTATCGCTAACGGTTCAATTTCTACGTCATACTGGGTGGGGTTAACCGACTAAAAGGGATAAGTGTCCATATCTATTGAACCAAGCAAGATAGAATCGATTTTATTTTTGCAGATGGTAGTAGTCTTTTATGTGTATATTAATCCACAAGCTGATCCAAGGTTCTATCGCTAACGGTTCAATTTCTACGTCATACTGGTTGGGGTTAACCGACTAAAAGGGATAAGTGTCCATATCTATTGAACCAAGCAAGATATAATAGAATTTATTTTTGCAGATGGTAGGTTTTTACGTGTGTATTAATCCACAAGCTGATACAAGGTTCTATCGTTAACGGTTCAATTTCTACGTCAAAGTGGATGGGGTTAACCGACTAAAGGGGATAAGTATACATATCTATTGAACCAAGCAAGATATAATCGATCTTATTTTTGCAGATGGTAGATTTTTATGTGTATACTAATCCACAAGCTGGTCCAAGGTTGTATCGTTAACGGTTCAATTTCTACGTCAAAGTGGGTGGGGTTAACCGACTAAAAGGGATAAGTATCCATATCTATTGAACCAAGCAAGATAGAATCCATTTTATTTTTGCAGATGGTAGGTTTTTACGTGTGTATTAATCCACAAGTTGATACAAGGTTCTATCGCTAAAGTTTCAATTTCTACGTCATACTGGGTGGGGTTAACCGACTAAAAGGGATAAGTGTCCATATCTATTGAACCAAGCAAGATATAATAGAATTTATTTTTGCAGATGGTAGGTTTTTACGTGTGTATTAATCCACAAGCTGATACAAGGTTCTATCGTTAACGGTTCAATTTCTACGTCAAAGTGGATGGGGTTAACCGACTAAAGGGGATAAGTATACATATCTATTGAACCAAGCAAGATGTAATCGAATTTATTTTTGCAGATGGTAGATTTTTATGTGTATACTAATCCACAAGCTGGTCCAAGGTTCTATCGTTAACGGTTCAATTTCTACGTCAAAGTGGATGGGGTTAACTGATTAAAAGGGAAAAGTGTCCATATCTATTGTGGGTGGGGTTAACCGACTAAAAGGGATAAGTGTACATATCTATTGAACCAAAAAAGATAGAATCCATTTTGTTTTTGCATATGATAGGTTTTTATGTGTATATTAATCCACAAGCTGATCCAAGGTTCTATCGTTAACGGTTCAATTTCTACGTCAAAGTGGATGGGGTTAACTGATTAAAAGGGAAAAGTGTCCATATCTATTGTGGGTGGGGTTAACCGACTAAAAGGGATAAGTATCCATTTCTATTGAACCAAGCATGATAGAATCGATTTTGTTTTTGAAGATGATAGGTTTTTATGTGTATATTAATCCACAAGCAGATCTAAGGCTCTGTCTTTAATGGTTCAATTTCTACGTCATAGTGGGTGGGGTTAACCGACTAAAAGGGATAAGTGTCCATATCTATTGAACCAAGCAAGATAGAATCGATTTTATTTTTGCAGATGGTAGTTTTTTATGTGTATATTAATCCACCAGCTGATCTAAGGTTCTATCGTTAACGGTTCAATTTCTTCCTTATAGTGGGTGGGGTTAACCGACTAAAAGGGATAAGTATACATATCTATTGAACCAAGCAAGATAGAATCGAATTTATTTTTGCAGATGGTAGGTTTTTGTGTGCATATTAATCCACAAGCTGATCCAAGGTTCTATCGCTAACGGTTCAATTTCTACGTCATACTGGGTGGGGTTAACCGACTAAAAGGGATAAGTGTCCATATCTATTGAACCAAGCAAGATAGAATCGATTTTATTTTTGCAGATGGTAGTTTTTTATGTGTATATTAATCCACCAGCTGATCTAAGGTTCTATCGTTAACGGTTCAATTTCTTCCTTATAGTGGGTGGGGTTAACCGACTAAAAGGGATAAGTATACATATCTATTGAACCGAGCAAGATAGAATCGAATTTATTTTTGCAGATGGTAGGTTTTTGTGTGCATATTAATCCACAAGCTGATCCAAGGTTCTATCGCTAACGGTTCAATTTCTACGTCATACTGGGTGGGGTTAACCGACTAAAAGGGATAAGTGTCCATATCTATTGAACCAAGCAAGATAGAATCGATTTTATTTTTGCAGATGGTAGTTTTTTATGCGTATGTTAATCCACCAGCTGGCCTAAGGTTCTATCGCTAACGGTTCAATTTCTACGTCATACTGGGTGGGGTTAACCGACTAAAAGGGATAAGTCTCCATATCTATTGAACCAAGCAAGATAGAATCGATTTTGTTTTTGCAAATGATAGGTTTTTATGTGTATATTAATCCACAAGCTGATCCAAGGCTCTATCTTTGTTGGCTCAATTTCTACGTCATAGTGGGTGGGGTTAACCGACTAAAAGGGATAAGTATACATATCTATTGAACCAAGCAAGATAGAATCGAATTTATTTTTGCAGATGGTAGGTTTTTATGTGTATATTAATCCACAAGCTGATCCAATGTTCTATCGCTAACGTTTCAATTTCTACGTCATACTGGGTTGGGTTAACCGACTAAAAGGGATAAGTGTCCATATCTATTGAACCAAGCAAGATAGAATCGATTTTATTTTTGCAGATGGTAGTTTTTTATGTGTATATTAATCCACCAGCTGATCTAAGGTTCTATCGTTAACGGTTCAATTTCTACCTTATAGTGGGTTGGGTTAACCGACTAAAAGGGATAAGTATACATATCTATTGAACCAAGCAAGATAGAATCGAATTTATTTTTGCAGATGTTAGGTTTTTGTGTGCATATTAATCCACAAGCTGATCCAAGGTTCTATCGCTAACGGTTGAATTTCTACGTCATACTGGGTGGGGTTAACCGACTAAAAGGGATAAGTGTCCATATCTATTGAACCAAGCAAGATAGAATCGATTTTATTTTTGCAGATGATAGGCTTTAATGTGTATATTAATCCACAAGCTCATCCAAGGTTCTATCGCTAACGTTTCAATTTCTACGTCATACTGGGTGGGGTAAACCGACTAAAAGGGATAAGTGTCCATATCTATTGAGCCAAGCAAGATAGAATCGATTTTATTTTTGCAGATGGTAGTTTTTTATGTGTATATTAATCCACCAGCTGATCTAAGGTTCTATCATTAACGGTTCAATTTCTACCTTATAGTGGGTGGGGTTAACCGACTAAAAGGGATAAGTATACATATCTATTGAACCAAGCAAGATAGAATCGAATTTATTTTTGCAGATGGTAGGTTTTTGTGTGCATATTAATCCACAAGCTGATCCAAGGTTCTATCGCTAACGGTTGAATTTCTACGTCATACTGGGTGGGGTTAACCGACTAAAAGGGATAAGTGTCCATATCTATTGAACCAAGCAAGATAGAATCGATTTTATTTTTGCAGATGATAGGCTTTTATGTGTATATTAATCCACAAGCTGATCCAAGGTTCTATCGCTAACGTTTCAATTTCTACGTCATACTGGGTGGGGTTAACCGACTAAAAGGGATAAGTGTCCATATCTATTGAGCCAAGCAAGATAGAATCGATTTTATTTTTGCAGATGGTAGTTTTTTATGTGTATATTAATCCACCAGCTGATCTAAGGTTCTATCGTTAACGGTTCAATTTCTACGTTATAGTGGGTGGGGTTAACCGACTAAAGGGGATAAGTATACATATCTATTGAACCAAGCAAGATATAATCGATCTTATTTTTGCAGATGGTAGATTTTTATGTGTATACTAATCCACAAGCTGGTCCAAGGTTGTATCGTTAACGGTTCAATTTCTACGTCAAAGTGGGTGGGGTTAACCGACTAAAAGGGATAAGTATCCATATCTATTGAACCAAGCAAGATAGAATCCATTTTATTTTTGCAGATGGTAGGTTTTTACGTGTGTATTAATCCACAAGTTGATACAAGGTTCTATCGCTAAAGTTTCAATTTCTACGTCATACTGGGTGGGGTTAACCGACTAAAAGGGATAAGTGTCCATATCTATTGAACCAAGCAAGATATAATAGAATTTATTTTTGCAGATGGTAGGTTTTTACGTGTGTATTAATCCACAAGCTCATACAAGGTTCTATCGTTAACGGTTCAATTTCTACGTCAAAGTGGATGGGGTTAACCGACTAAAGGGGATAAGTATACATATCTATTGAACCAAGCAAGATGTAATCGAATTTATTTTTGCAGATGGTAGATTTTTATGTGTATACTAATCCACAAGCTGGTCCAAGGTTCTATCGTTAACGGTTCAATTTCTACGTCAAAGTGGATGGGGTTAACTGATTAAAAGGGAAAAGTGTCCATATCTATTGTGGGTGGGGTTAACCGACTAAAAGGGATAAGTGTACATATCTATTGAACCAAAAAAGATAGAATCCATTTTGTTTTTGCATATGATAGGTTTTTATGTGTATATTAATCCACAAGCTGATCCAAGGTTCTATCGTTAACGGTTCAATTTCTACGTCAAAGTGGATGGGGTTAACTGATTAAAAGGGAAAAGTGTCCATATCTATTGTGGGTGGGGTTAACCGACTAAAAGGGATAAGTATCCATTTCTATTGAACCAAGCATGATAGAATCGATTTTGTTTTTGAAGATGATAGGTTTTTATGTGTATATTAATCCACAAGCAGATCTAAGGCTCTGTCTTTAATGGTTCAATTTCTACGTCATAGTGGGTGGGGTTAACCGACTAAAAGGGATAAGTGTCCATATCTATTGAACCAAGCAAGATAGAATCGATTTTATTTTTGCAGATGGTAGTTTTTTATGTGTATATTAATCCACCAGCTGATCTAAGGTTCTATCGTTAATGGTTCAATTTCTTCCTTATAGTGGGTGGGGTTAACCGACTAAAAGGGATAAGTATACATATCTATTCAACCAAGCAAGATAGAATCGAATTTATTTTTGCAGATGGTAGGTTTTTGTGTGCATATTAATCCACAAGCTGATCCAAGGTTCTATCGCTAACGGTTCAATTTCTGCGTCATACTGGATGAGGTTAACCGACTAAAAGGGATAAGTGTCCATATCTATTGAACCAAGCAAGATAGAATCGATTTTATTTTTGCAGATGGTAGTTTTTTATGTGTATATTAATCCACCAGCTGATCTAAGGTTCTATCGTTAACGGTCCAATTTCTTCCTTATAGTGGGTGGGGTTAACCGACTAAAAGGGATAAGTATACATATCTATTGAACCGAGCAAGATAGAATCGAATTTATTTTTGCAGATGGTAGGTTTTTGTATGCATATTAATCCACAAGCTGATCCAATGTTCTATCGCTAACGGTTCAATTTCTACGTCATACTGGGTTGGGTTAACCGACTAAAAGGGATAAGTGTCCATATCTATTGAACCAAGCAAGATAGAATCGATTTTATTTTTGCAGATGGTAGTTTTTTATGCGTATGTTAATCCACCAGCTGGCCTAAGGTTCTATCGCTAACGGTTCAATTTCTACGTCATACTGGGTGGGGTTAACCGACTAAAAGGGATAAGTCTCCATATCTATTGAACCAAGCAAGATAGAATCGATTTTGTTTTTGCAAATGATAGGTTTTTATGTGTATATTAATCCACAAGCTGATCCAAGGCTCTATCTTTGTTGGCTCAATTTCTACGTCATAGTGGGTGGGGTTAACCGACTAAAAGGGATAAGTATACATATCTATTGAACCAAGCAAGATAGAATCGAATTTATTTTTGCAGATGGTAGGTTTTTATGTGTGTATTAATCCACAAGCTGATCCAATGTTCTATCGCTAACGTTTCAATTTCTACGTCATACTGGGTTGGGTTAACCGACTAAAAGGGATAAGTGTCCATATCTATTGAACCAAGCAAGATAGAATCGATTTTATTTTTGCAGATGGTAGTTTTTTATGTGTATATTAATCCACCAGCTGATCTAAGGTTCTACCGTTAACGGTTCAATTTCTACCTTATAGTGGGTGGGGTTAACCGACTAAAAGGGATAAATATACATATCTATTGAACCAAGCAAGATAGAATCGAATTTATTTTTGCAGATGGTAGGTCTTTGTGTGCATATTAATCCACAAGCTGATCCAAGGTTCTATCGCTAACGGTTGAATTTCTACGTCATACTGGGTGGGGTTAACTGACTAAAAGGGATAAGTGTCCATATCTATTGAACCAAGCAAGATAGAATCGATTTTATTTTTGCAGATGATAGGCTTTTATGTGTATATTAATCCACAAGCTGATCCAAGGTTCTATCGCTAACGTTTCAATTTCTACGTCATACTGGGTGGGGTTAACCGACTAAAAGGGATAAGTGTCCATATCTATTGAGCCAAGCAAGATAGAATCGATTTTATTTTTGCAGATGGTAGTTTTTTATGTGTATATTAATCCACCAGCTGATCTAAGGTTCTATCGTTAACGGTTCAATTTCTACGTTATAGTGGGTGGGGTTAACCGACTAAAGGGGATAAGTATACATATCTATTGAACCAAGCAAGATATAATCGATCTTATTTTTGCAGATGGTAGATTTTTATGTGTATACTAATCCACAAGCTGGTCCAAGGTTGTATCGTTAACGGTTCAATTTCTACGTCAAAGTGGGTGGGGTTAACCGACTAAAAGGGATAAGCATCCATATCTATTGAACCAAGCAAGATAGAATCGATTTTATTTTTGCAGATGGTAGATTTTTACGTGTGTATTAATCCACAAGTTGATACAAGGTTCTATCGCTAAAGTTTCAATTTCTACGTCATACTGGGTGGGGTTAACCGACTAAAAGGGATAAGTGTCCATATCTATTGAACCAAGCAAGATATAATAGAATTTATTTTTGCAGATGGTAGGTTTTTACGTGTGTATTAATCCACAAGCTGATACAAGGTTCTATCGTTAACGGTTCAATTTCTACGTCAAAGTGGATGGGGTTAACCGACTAAAGGGGATAAGTATACATATCTATTGAACCAAGCAAGATATAATCGAATTTATTTTTGCAGATGGTAGATTTTTATGTGTATACTAATCCACAAGCTGGTCCAAGGTTGTATCGTTAACGGTTCAATTTCTACGTCAAAGTGGGTGGGGTTAACCGACTAAAAGGGATAAGTATCCTTATCTATTGAACCAAGCAAGATAGAATCGATTTTATTTTTGCAGATGGTAGGTTTTTACGTGTGTATTAATCCACAAGCTGATACAAGGTTCTATCGTTAACGGTTCAATTTCTACGTCAAAGTGGATGGGGTTAACCGACTAAAGGGGATAAGTATACATATCTATTGAACCAAGCAAGATATAATCGAATTTGTTTTTGCATATGATAGGTTTTTATGTGTATATTAATCCACAAGCTGATCCAAGGTTCTATCGTTAACGGTTCAATTTCTACGTCAAAGTGGATGGGGTTAACTGATTAAAAGGGAAAAGTGTCCATATCTATTGTGGGTGGGGTTAACCGACTAAAAGGGATAAGTATCCATTTCTATTGAACCAAGCATGATAGAATCGATTTTGTTTTTGAAGATGATAGGTTTTTATGTGTATATTAATCCACAAGCAGATCTAAGGCTCTGTCTTTAATGGTTCAATTTCTACGTCATAGTGGGTGGGGTTAACCGACTAAAGTGGATAAGTGTTCATATCTATTGAACCAAGCAAGATAGAATCGATTTTATTTTTGCAGATGATAGGCTTTTATGTGTATATTAATCCACAAGCCGATTCAAGGTTCTATCGCTAACGTTTCAATTTCTACGTCATACTGGGTGGGGTTAACCGACTAAAAGGGATAAGTGTCCATATCTATTGAACCAAGCAAGATAGAATCGATTTTATTTTTGCAGATGGTAGTTTTTTATGTGTATATTTATCCACCAGCTGATCTAAGGTTCTATCGTTAACGGTTCAATTTCTAAGTTATAGTGGGTGGGGTTAACCGACTAAAGGGGATAAGTATACATATTTATTGAACCAAGCAAGATATAATCGATCTTATTTTTGCAGATGGTAGATTTTTATGTGTATACTAATCCACAAGCTGGTCCAAGGTTGTATCGTTAACGGTTCAATTTCTACGTCAAAGTGGGTGGAGTTAACCGACTAAAAGGGATAAGTATCCATATCTATTGAACCAAGCAAGATAGAATCGATTTTATTTTTGCAGATGGTAGGTTTTTTCATGTGTATTAATCCACAAACTGATACAAGGTTCTATCGCTAAAGTTTCAATTTCTACGTCGTACTGGGTGGGGTTAACCGACTAAAAGGGATAAGTGTCCATATCTATTGAACCAAGCAAGATAGAATAGAATTTATTTTTGCAGGTGGTAGGTTTTTACGTGTGTATTAATCCACAAGCTGATACAAGGTTCTATCGTTAACGGTTCAATTTCTACGTCAAAGTGGATGGGGTTAACCGACTAAAAGGGATAAGTGTCCATATCTATTGAAACAAGCAAGATAGAATCGATTTTATTTTTGCAGATGGTAGTTTTTTATGTGTATATTAATCCACCAGCTGATCTAAGGTTCTATCGTTAACGGTTCAATTTCTACGTCAAAGTGGGTGGGGTTAACCGACTAAAAGGGATAAGTATCCATATCTATTGAACCAAGCAAGATAGAATCGATTTTATTTTTGCAGATGATAGGCTTTTATGTGTGTATTAATCCACAAGCTGATCCAAGGTTCTATCGCTAACGTTTCAATTTCTACGTCATACTGGGTGGGGTTAACCGACTAAAAGGGATAAGTGTCCATATCTATTGAACCAAGCAAGACAGAATCGATTTTATTTTTGCAGATGGTAGTTTTTTATGTGTGTATTAATCCAACAGCTGATCTAAGGTTCTATCGTTAACGGTTCAATTTCTACGTTATAGTGGGTGGGGTTAACCGACTAAAGGGGATAAGTATACATATCTATTGAACCAAGCAAGATATAATCGAGTTTATTTGTGCAGATGGTAGATTTTTATGTGTATATTAATCCACAAGCTGATCTAAGGTTCTATCGCTAACGGTTCAATTTCTACGTCATACTGGGTGGGGTTAACCGACTAAAAGGGATAAGTGTCCATATCTATTGAACCAAAAAAGATAGAATCGATTTTATTTTTGCAGATGATAGGTTTTTATGTGTATATTAATCCACAATCTGATACAAGGTTCTATCGTTAACGGTTCAATTTCTACGTCAAAGTGGATGGGGTTAACTGACTAAAGGGGAAAAGTGTCCATATCTATTGTGGGTGGGGTTAACCGACTAAAAGGGATAAGTGTACATATCTATTGAACCAAAAAAGATAGAATCCATTTTGTTTTTGCGTATGGTAGGTTTTTATGTGTATATTAATCCACAAGCTGATCCAAGGTTCTATCGCTAACGTTTCAATTTCTACGTCATACTGGGTGTGGTGAACCGACTAAAAGGGATAAGTGTCCATATCTATTGAACCAAGCAAGATAGATTCGATTTTATTTTTGCAGATGGTAGTTTTTTATGTGTATATTAATCCACCAGCTCATCTAAGGTTCTATCGTTAACGGTTCAATTTCTACGTTATAGTGGGTGGGGTTAACCGACTAAAGGGGATAAGTATACATATCTATTGAACCAAGCAAGATATAATCGAATTTATTTTTGCAGATGGTAGATTTTTATGTGTATATTAATCCACAAGCAGATCCAAGGCTCTGTCTTTAATGGTTCAATTTCTACGTCATAGTGGGTGGGGTTAACCGACGAAAAGGGATAAGTATACATATCTATTGAACCTAGCAAGATAGAATCGAATCTATTTTTGCAGATGATAGGCTTTTATGTGTATTTTATCCACAATCTGATCCAAGGTTCTATCGTTAACGGTTCAATTTCTACGTCAAAGTGGGTGGGGTTAACCGACTAAAAGGGATAAGTATCCATATCTATTGAACCAAGCAAGAGAGAATCGATTTTGTTTTTGAAGATGATAGGCGTTTATGTGTATATTAATCCACAAGCTGATCTAAGGTTCTATCGTTAACGGTTCAATTTCTACGTTATAGTGGGTGGGGTTAACCGACTAAAAGGGATAAGTTTACATATCTATTGGACCAAGCAAGATAGAACCGAATTTGTTTTTGCAGATGATAGGTTTTTATGTGTATATTAATCCACAAGCTGATCCAAGGCTCTATCTTTATTGGCTCAATTTCTACGTCATAGTGGGTGGGGTTAACCGACTAAAAGGGATAAGTATACATATATATTGAACCAAGCAAGATAGAATCGATTTTATTTTTGCAGATGGTAGCTTTTTATGTGTATATTAATCGACAAGCTGATCCAAGGTTCTATCGCTAACGGTTCAATTTCTACGTCATACTGGGTTATAGTGGGTGGGGTTAACCGACTAAAGGGGATAAGTATACATATCTATTGAACCAAGCAAGATATAATCGAATTTATTTTTGCAGATGGTAGATTTTTATGTGTATATTAATACGCAAGCTGATCCAAGGTTCTATCGCTAACGGTTCAATTTCTACGTCATACTGGGTGGGGTTAACCGACTAAAAGGGATAAGTGTCCATATCTATTGAACCAAAAAAGATAGAATCGATTTTATTTTTGCAGATGATAGGTTTTTATGTGTACATTAATCCACAAGCTGATACAAGGTTCTATCGTTAACGGTTCAATTTCTACGTCAAAGTGGATGGGGTTAACTGATTAAAAGGGAAAAGTGTCCATATCTATTTGGGTGGGGTTAACCGACTAAAAGGGATAAGTGTACATATCTATTGAACCAAAAAAGATAGAATCCATTTTGTTTTTGCATATGATAGGTTTTTATGTGTATATTAATCCACAAGCTGACCCAAGGTTCTATCGTTAACGGTTCAATTTCTACGTCAAAGTGGGTGGGGTTAACCGACTAAAAGGGATAAGTATCCATTTATATTGAACCAAGCAAGATAGACTTAATTTTGTTTTTGAAAATGATAGGTTTTTATGTGTATATTAATCCACAAGCAGATCCAAGGCTCTGTCTTTAATGGTTCAATTTCTACGTCATAGTGGGTGGGGTTAACCGACGAAAAGGGATAAGTATACATATCTATTGAACCTAGCAAGATAGAATCGAATCTATATTTGCAGATGATAGGCTTTTATGTGTGTATTAATCCACAATCTGATCCAAGGTTCTATCGTTAACGGTTCAATTTCTACGTCAAAGTGGGTGGGGTTAACCGACTAAAAGGGATAAGTATCCATATCTATTGAACCAAGCAAGAGAGAATCGATTTTGTTTTTGAAGATGATAGGTGTTTATGTGTATATTAATCCACAAGCTGATCTAAGGTTCTATCGTTAACGGTTCAATTTCTACGTTATAGTGGGTGGGGTTAACCGACTAAAAGGGATAAGTTTACATATCTATTGGACCAAGCAAGATAGAACCGAATTTGTTTTTGCAGATGATAGGTTTTTATATGTATATTAATCCACAAGCTGATCCAAGGCTCTATCTTTATTGGCTCAATTTCTACGTCATAGTGGGAGGGGTTAACCGACTAAAAGGGATAAGTATACATATATATTGAACCAAGCAAGATAGAATCGATTTTTTTTTGCAGATGGTAGCTTTTTATGTTTATATTAATCCACAAGCTGATCCAAGGTTCTATCGCTAACGGTTCAATTTCTACGTCATACTGGGTTATAGTGGGTGGGGTTAACCGACTAAAGGGGATAAGTATACATATCTATTGAACCAAGCAAGATATAATCGAATTTATTTTTGCAGATGGTAGATTTTTATGTGTATATTAATACGCAAGCTGATCCAAGGTTCTATCGCTAACGGTTCAATTTCTACGTCATACTGGGTGGGGTTAACCGACTAAAAGGGATAAGTGTCCATATCTATTGAACCAAAAAAGATAGAATCGATTTTATTTGTGCAGATGATAGGTTTTTATGTGTACATTAATCCACAAGCTGATACAAGGTTCTATCATTAACGGTTCAATTTCTACGTCAAAGTGGATGGGGTTAACTGATTAAAAGGGAAAAGTGTCCATATCTATTTGGGTGGGGTTAACCGACTAAAAGGGATAAGTGTACATATCTATTGAACCAAAAAAGATAGAATCCATTTTGTTTTTGCATATGATAGGTTTTTGTGTGTATATTAATCCACAAGCTGATCCAAGGTTCTATCGTTAACGGTTCAATTTCTACGTCAAAGTGGGTGGGGTTAACCGACTAAAAGGGATAAGTATCCATTTATATTGAACCAAGCAAGATATAATTAATTTTGTTTTTGAAAATGATAGGTTTTTATGTGTATATTAAGCCACAAGCAGATCCAAGGCTCTGTCTTTAATGGTTCAATTTCTACGTCATATTGGGTGGGGTTAACCGACGAAAAGGGATAAGTATACATATCTATTGAACCTAGCAAGATAGAATCGAATCTATATTTGCAGATGATAGGCTTTTATGTGTGTATTAATCCACAATCTGATCCAAGGTTCTATCGTTAACGGTTCAATTTCTACGTCAAAGTGGGTGGGGTTAACCGACTAAAAGGGATAAGTATCCATATCTATTGAACCAAGCAAGAGAGAATCGATTTTGTTTTTGAAGATGATAGGTGTTTATGTGTATATTAATCCATATGCTGATCTAAGGTTCTATCGTTAACGGTTCAATTTCTACGTCAAAGTGGGTGGGGTTAACCGACTAAAAGGGATAAGTATCCATATCTATTGAACCAAGCAAAATAGAATCAATTTTGTTTTTGAAGATGATAGGTTTTTTTGTGTATATTAATCCACAAGCTGATCTAAGATTATATCGCAAACGGTTCAATTTCTACGTTATAGTGGGTGGGGTTAACCGACTAAAAGGGATAAGTATCCATATCTATTGCACCAAGCAAGATAGAATCGATTTTGTTTTTGAAGATGATAGGTGTTTATGTGTATATTAATCCACAAGCTGATCCAAGGTTCTACCGTTAGCGATTCAATTTCTACTTCAAAGTGGATGGGGTTAACCGACTAAAAGGGAAAAGTGTCCATATCTATTGTGGGTGGGGTTAACCGACTAAAAGGGATAAGTGTACATATCTATTGAACCAAGCAAGATAGAATCGATTTTTTTTGCATATGATAGGGTTTTATGTGTATATTAATCCACAAGCTGATCCAAGGTTCTATCGTTAACGGCTCAATTTCTACGTCAAAGTGGGTGGGGTTAACCGACTAAAAGGGATAAGTATCCATTTATATTGAACCAAGCAAGATAGACTTAATTTTGTTTTTGAAAATGATAGGTTTTTATGTGTATATTAATCCACAAGCAGATCCAAGGCTCTGTCTTTAATGGTTCAATTTCTACGTCATAGTGGGTGGGGTTAACCGACGAAAAGGGATAAGTATACATATCTATTGAACCTAGCAAGATAGAATCGAATCTATATTTGCAGATGATAGGCTTTTATGTGTGTATTAATCCACAATCTGATCCAAGGTTCTATCGTTAACGGTTCAATTTCTACGTCAAAGTGGGTGGGGTTAACCGACTAAAAGGGATAAGTATACATATCTATTTAAGCAAGCAAGATAGAATCGATTTTGTTTTTGAAGATGATAGGTGTTTATGTGTATATTAATCCACAAGCTGATCTAAGGTTCTATCGTTAACGGTTCAATTTCTACGTTATAGTGGGTGGGGTTAACCGACTAAAGGGGATAAGTATACATATCTATTGAACCAAGCAAGATATAATCGAATTTATTTTTGCAGATGGTAGATTTTTATGTGTATATTAATCCACAAGCTGATCCAAGGTTCTATCGCTAACGGTTCAATTTCTACGTCATACTGGGTGGGGTTAACCGACTAAAAGGGATAAGTATCCATATCTATTGAACCAAGCAAGAGAGAATCGATTTTGTTTTTGAAGATGATAGGTGTTTATGTGTATATTAATCCACAAGCTGATCTAAGGTTCTATCGTTAACGGTTCAATTTCTACGTCAAAGTGGGTGGGGTTAACCGACTAAAAGGGATAAGTATCCATATCTATTGAACCAAGCAAAATAGAATAAATTTTGTTTTTGAAGATGATAGGTTTTTATGTGTATATTAATCTACAAGCTGATCTAAGATTCTACCGTTAACGATTCAATTTCTACTTCAAAGTGGATGGGGTTAACCGACTAAAAGGGAAAAGTGTCCATATCTATTTGGGTGGGGTTAACCGACTAAAAGGGATAAGTGTACATATCTATTGAACCAAAAAAGATAGAATCCATTTTGTTTTTGCATATGATAGGTTTTTATGTGTATATTAATCCACAAGCTGATCCAAGGTTCTACCGTTAACGATTCAATTTCTACTTCAAAGTGGATGGGGTTAACCGACTAAAAGGGAAAAGTGTCCATATCTATTATGGGTGGGGTTAACCGACTAAAAGGGATAAGTGTACATATCTATTGAACCAAGCAAGATAGAATCGATTTTTTTTTGCATATGATAGGGATTTATGTGTATATTAATCCACAAGCTGATCCAAGTTTCTATCGTTAACGGCTCAATTTCTACGTCAAAGTGGGTGGGGTTAACCGACTAAAAGGGATAAGTATCCATATCTATTGAACCAAGCAAGATGGAATCGATTTTGTTTTTGAAGATTATAGGTTTTTATGTTTATATTAATCCACAAGCTGATCCAAGGCTTTGTCTTTAATGGTTCAATTTCTACGTCATAGTGGGTGGGGTTAACCGACGAAAAGGGATAAGTGTACATATCTATTGAACCAAGCAAGATAGAATCGAATTTATTTTTGCAGATGATAGGTTTTTATGTGTATATTAATCCACAAGCTGATACAAGGTTCTATCGTTAACGGTTAAATTTCTACGTCAAAGTGGATGGGGTTAACTGACTAAAAGGGAAAAGTGTCCATATCTATTGTGGGTGGGGTTAACCGGCTAAAAGGGATAAGTGTACATATCTATTGAACCAAGCAAGATAGGATCGATTTTGTTTTTGCATATGATAAGTTCTTATGTGTATATTAATAAGCAAGCTGATCCAAAGCTCTATCATTAACGGTTCAATTTCTACGTCATAGTGGGTGGGGTTAACCGACTAAAAGGGATAAGTATATATATCTATTGAACCAAGCAAGATAGAATCGAATTTATTTTTGCAGATGGTAGGTTTTTATGTGTACATTAATCCGCAAGCTGATCCAAGGTTCTATCGCTAACGGTTCAATTTCTACGTCATACTGGGTGGGGTTAACCGACTAAAAGGGATAAGTATACATATCTATTGAACCAAGCAAGATAGAATCGAATTTATTTTTGCAGATGATAGGTTTTTATGTGTATATTAATCCACAAGCTGATAAAAGGTTCTATCGTTAACGGTTCAATTTCTACGTCAAAGTGGATTGGGTTAACTGACTAAAAGGGAAAAGTGTCCATATCTATTGTGGGTGGGGTTAACCGGCTAAAAGGGATAAGTGTACATATCTATTGAACCAAGCAAGATAGAATCGATTTTGTTTTTGCATATGATAAGTTCTTATGTGTATATTAATCCACAAGCTGATCCAAGGTTCTATCGTTAACGGTTCAATTTCTATGTCAAAGTGGGTGGGGTTAACCGACTAAAAGGGATAAGTATCCATATCTATTGAACCTAGCAAGATAGAATCGAATCTACTTTTGCAGATGATAGGCTTTTATGTGTGTATTAATCCACAAGTTGACACAAGGTTCTATCGTTAACGGTTCAATTTCTACGTCAAAGTGGGTGGGGTTAACCGACTAAAAGGGATAAGTATCCATATCTATTGCACCAAGCAAGATAGAATCGATTTTGTTTTTGAAGATGATAGGTGTTATGTGTATATTAATCCACAAACTGATCCAAGGTTCTACCGTTAACGGTTCAATTTCTACTTCAAAGTGGTTGGGGTTAACCGACTAAAAGGGAAAAGTGTCCATATCAATTGTATGTGGGGTTAACCGATTAAAAGGGATAAGTGTACATATCTATTGAACCAAGCAAGATAGAATCGATTTTTTTTTGCATATGATAGGTCTTTATGTGTATATTAATCCACAAGCTGATCGAAGGTTCTATCGTTAACGGCTCAATTTCTACGTCAAAGTGAGTGGGGTTAACCGAATAAAAGGGATAAGTATCCATATCTATTGAACCAAGCAAGATGGAATCGATTTTGTTTTTGAAGGTGATAGGCTTTTATGTGTATATTAATCCACAAGCTGATACAAGGTTCTATCGTTAACGGTTCAATTTCTACGTCAAAGTGGGTGGGGTTAACCGACTAAAAGGGATAAGTATCCATATCTATTGAATCAAGCAAGATAGAATCGATTTTGTTTATGAAGATGATAGGTGTTAATGTGTATATTAATCCACAAGCTGATCTAAGGTTCTATCGTTAACGGTTCAATTTCTACGTCAAAGTGGGTGGGGTTAACCGACTAAAAGGGATAAGTATATATATCTATTGAACCAAGCAAGATAGAATCGAATTTTTTTTTGCAGATGGTAGGTTTTTATGTGTATATTAATCCACAAGCTGATCCAAGTTTCTATCGCTAACGGTTCAATTTCTACGTCATACTGGGTGGAGTTAACCGACTAAAAGGGATAAGTATACATATCTATTGAACCTAGCAAGATAGAATAGAATCTATTTTTGCAGATGATAGGCTTTTATGTGAATATTAATCCACGAGCTGACACAAGGTTCTATCGTTAACGGTTCAATTTCTACGTCTAAGTGGGTGGGTTAACCGACTAAAAGGGATAAGTATCCATATCTATTGAACCAAGCAAGATAGAATCGATTTTGTTTTTGAAGATGATAGGTGTTAATGTGTATATTAATCCACAAGCTGATCTAAGGTTCTATCGTAAACGGTTCAATTTCTACGTCAAACTGGGTGGGGTTAACCGACTAAAAGGGATAAGTATCCATATCTATTGAACCAAGCAAGATAGAATCGATTTTGTTTTTGAAGATGATAGGTTTTTATGTGTGTATTAATCCACAAGCTGACCTAAGGTTCTATCGTTAACGGTTCAATTTCTACGTTATAGTGGGTGGGGTTAACCGACTAAAAGGGATAAGTATCCATATCTATTGCACCAAGCAAGATAGAATCGATTTTGTTTTTGAAGATGATAGGTGTTATGTGTATATTAATCCACAAACTGATCCAAGGTTCTACCGTTAACGGTTCAATTTCTACTTCAAAGTGGTTGGGGTTAACCGACTAAAAGGGAAAAGGGTCCATATCAATTGTGTGTGGGGTTAACCGATTAAAAGGGATAAGTGTACATATCTATTGAACCAAGCAAGATAGAATCGATTTTTTTTTTGCATATGATAGGTCTTTATTTGTATATTAATCCACAAGCTGATCGAAGGTTCTATCGTTAACGGCTCAATTTCTACGTCAAAGTGAGTGGGGTTAACCGAATAAAAGGGATAAGTATCCATATCTATTGAACCAAGCAAGATGGAATCGATTTTGTTTTTGAAGGTAATAGGTTTTTATGTGTATATTAATCCACAAGCTGATCTAAGATTCTATCGCTAACGGTTCAATTTCTACGTTATAGTGGGTGGGGTTAACCGACTAAAAGGGATAAGTATCCATATCTATTGCACCAAGCAAGATAGAATCGATTTTGTTTTTGAAGATGATAGGTGTTTATGTGTATATTAATCCACAAGCTGATCCAAGGCTCTGTCTTTAATGGTTCAATTTCTACGTCATAGTGGGTGGGGTTAACCGACGAAAAGGGATAAGTGTACATATCTATTTAACCAAGCAAGATAGAATCGAATTTATTTTTGCAGATGATAGGTTTTTATGTGTATATTAATCCACAAGCTGATATAAGGTTCTATCGTTAACGGTTAAATTTCTACGTCAAAGTGGATGGGGTTAACTGACTATAAGGGAAAATTGTCCATATCTATTGTGGGTGGGGTTAACCGGCTAAAAGGGATAAGTGTACATATCTATTGAACCAAGCAAGATAGAATCGATTTTGTTTTTGCATATGATAAGTTCTTATGTGTATATTAATAAGCAAGCTGATCCAAAGCTCTATCATTAACGGTTCAATTTCTACGTCATAGTGGGTTGGGTTAACCGACTAAAAGGGATAAGTATATATATCTATTGAACCAAGCAAGATAGAATCGAATTTATTTTTGCAGATGGTAGGTTTTTATGTGTACATTAATCCACAAGCTGATCCAAGGTTCTATCGCTAACGGTTCAATTTCTACGTCATACTGGGTGGGGTTAACCGACTAAAAGGGATAAGTATACATATCTATTGAACCAAGCAAGATAGAATCGAATTTATTTTTGCAGATGATAGGTTTTTATGTGTATATTAATCCACAAGCTGATAAAAGGTTCTATCGTTAACGGTTCAATTTCTACGTCAAAGTGGATGGGGTTAACTGACTAAAAGGGAAAAGTGTCCATATCTATTGTGGGTGGGGTTAACCGGCTAAAAGGGATAAACGTACATATCTATTGAACCAAGCAAGATAGAATCGATTTTGTTTTTGCATATGATAAGTTCTTATGTGTATATTAATCCACAAGCTGATCCAAGGTTCTATCGTTAACGGTTCAATTTCTATGTCAAAGTGGGTGGGGTTAACCGACTAAAAGGGATAAGTATCCATATCTATTGAACCTAGCAAGATAGAATCGAATCTACTTTTGCAGATGATAGGCTTTTATGCGTATATTAATCCACAAGCTGACACAAGGTTCTATCGTTAACGGTTCAATTTCTACGTCAAAGTGGGTGGGGTTAACCGACTAAAAGGGATAAGTATCCATATCTATTGAACCAAGCAAGATAGAATCGATTTTTTTTATGAAGATGATAGGTGTTAATGTGTATATTAACCCACAAGCTGATCTAAGGTTCTATCTTTAACGGTTCAATTTCTACGTCAAAGTGGGTGGGGTTAACCGACTAAAAGGGATAAGTATCCATATCTATTGAACCAAGCAAGATAGAATCGATTTTTTTTTGAAGATGATAGGTGTTAATGTGTATATTAATCCACAAGCTGACCTAAGGTTCTATCGTTAACGGTTCAATTTCTACGTCAAAGTGGGTGGTTTTAACCGACTAAAAGGGATAAGTATATATATCTATTGAACCAAGCAAGATAGAATCGATTTTGTTTTTGAAGATGATAGGTGTTAATGTGTATAATAATCCACAAGCTGGTCTAAGGTTCTATCGTTAACAGTTCAATTTCTACGTCAAAGTGGGTGGGGTTAACCGACTAAAAGGGATAAGTATCCATATCTATTGAACCAAGCAAGATAGAATCGAATCTATATTTGCAGATAATAGGCTTTTATGTGTATATTAATCCACAAGCTGATACAAGATTCTATCGTTAACGGTTCAATTTCTACGTCAAAGTGGGTGGGGTTAACCGACTAAAAGGGATAAGTATCCATATCTATTGAATCAAGCAAGATAGAATCGATTTTGTTTATGAAGATGATAGGTGTTAATGTGTATATTAATCCACAAGCTGATCTAAGGTTCTATCGTTAACGGTTCAATTTCTACGTCAAAGTGGGTGGGGTTAACCGACTAAAAGGGATAAGTATATATATCTATTGAACCAAGCAAGACAGAATCGAATTTTTTTTTGCAGATGGTAGGTTTTTATATGTATATTAATCCACAAGCTGATCCAAGTTTCTATCGCTAACGGTTCAATTTCTACGTCATACTGGGTGGGGTTAACCGACTAAAAGGGATAACTATACATATCTATTGAACCTAGCAAGATAGAATAGAATCTATTTTTGCAGATGATAGGCTTTTATGTGAATATTAATCCACAAGCTGACACAAGGTTCTATCGTTAACGGTTCAATTTCTACGTCTAAGTGGGTGGGTTAACCGACTAAAAGGGATAAGTATCCATATCTATTGAACCAAGCAAGATAGAATCGATTTTGTTTTTGAAGATGATAGGTGTTAATGTGTATATTAATCCACAAGCTGATCTAAGGTTCTATCGTTAACGGTTCAATTTCTACGTCAAACTGGGTGGGGTTAACCGACTAAAAGGGGTAAGTATCCATATCTATTGAACCAAGCAAGATAGAATCGATTTTGTTTTTGAAGATGATAGGTTTTTATGTGTATATTAATCCACAAGCTGATCCAAGGCTCTGTCTTTAATGGTTCAATTTCTACGTCATAGTGGGTGGGGTTAACCGACGAAAAGGGATAAGTGTACATATCTATTTAACCAAGCAAGATAGAATCGAATTTATTTTTGCAGATGATAGGTTTTTATGTGTATATTAATCCACAAGCTGATACAAGGTTCTATCGTTAACGGTTAAATTTCTACGTCAAAGTGGATGGGGTTAACTGACTATAAGGGAAAAGTGTCCATATCTATTGTGGGTGGGGTTAACCGGCTAAAAGGGATAAGTGTACATATCTATTGAACCAAGCAAGATAGAATCGATTTTGTTTTTGCATATGATAAGTTCTTATGTGTATATTAATAAGCAAGCTGATCCAAAGCTCTATCATTAACGGTTCAATTTCTACGTCATAGTGGGTTGGGTTAACCGACTAAAAGGGATAAGTATATATATCTATTGAACCAAGCAAGATAGAATCGAATTTATTTTTGCAGATGGTAGGTTTTTATGTGTACATTAATCCACAAGCTGATCCAAGGTTCTATCGCTAACGGTTCAATTTCTACGTCATACTGGGTGGGGTTAACCGACTAAAAGGTATAAGTATACATATCTATTGAACCAAGCAAGATAGAATCGAATCTATTTTTGCAGATGATAGGTTTTTATGTGTATATTAATCCACAAGCTGATAAAAGGTTCTATCGTTAACGGTTCAATTTCTACGTCAAAGTGGATGGGGTTAACTGACTAAAAGGGCAAAGTGCCCATATCTATTGTGGGTGGGGTTAACCGGCTAAAAGGGATAAACGTACATATCTATTGAACCAAGCAAGATAGAATCGATTTTGTTTTTGCATATGATAATTTCTTATGTGTATATTAATCCACAAACTGATCCAAGGTTCTATCGTTAACGGTTCAATTTCTATGTCAAAGTGGGTGGGGTTAACCGACTAAAAGGGATAAGTATCCATATCTATTGAACCTAGCAAGATAGAATCGAATCTACTTTTGCAGATGATAGGCTTTTATGTGTATATTAATCCACAAGCTGACACAAGGTTCTATCGTTAACGGTTCAATTTCTACGTCAAAGTGGGTGGGGTTAACCGACTAAAAGGGATAAGTATCCATATCTATTGAACCAAGCAAGATAGAATCGATTTTGTTTATGAAGATGATAGGTGTTAATGTGTATATTAATCCACAAGCTGATACAAGATTCTATCGTTAACGGTTCAATTTCTACGTCAAAGTGGGTGGGGTTAACCGACTAAAAGGGATAAGTATCCATATCTATTGAATCAAGCAAGATAGAATCGATTTTGTTTATGAAGATGATAGGTGTTAATGTGTATATTAATCCACAAGCTGATCTAAGGTTCTATCGTTAACGGTTCAATTTCTACGTCAAAGTGGGTGGGGTTAACCGACTAAAAGGGATAAGTATATATATCTATTGAACCAAGCAAGACAGAATCGAATTTTTTTTTGCAGATGATAGGCTTTTATGTGAATATTAATCCACAAGCTGACACAAGGTTCTATCGTTAACGGTTCAATTTCTACGTCTAAGTGGGTGGGTTAACCGACTAAAAGGGATAAGTATACATATCTATTGAACCAAGCAAGATAGAATCGAATTTATTTTTGCAGATGATAGGTTTTTATGTGTATATTAATCCACAAGCTGATAAAAGGTTCTATCGTTAACGGTTCAATTTCTACGTCAAAGTGGATGGGGTTAACTGACTAAAAGGGAAAAGTGTCCATATCTATTGTGGGTGGGGTTAACCGGCTAAAAGGGATAAACGTACATATCTATTGAACCAAGCAAGATAGAATCGATTTTGTTTTTGCATATGATAAGTTCTTATGTGTATATTAATCCACAAGCTGATCCAAGGTTCTATCGTTAACGGTTCAATTTCTATGTCAAAGTGGGTGGGGTTAACCGACTAAAAGGGATAAGTATCCATATCTATTGAACCTAGCAAGATAGAATCGAATCTACTTTTGCAGATGATAGGCTTTTATGCGTATATTAATCCACAAGCTGACACAAGGTTCTATCGTTAACGGTTCAATTTCTACGTCAAAGTGGGTGGGGTTAACCGACTAAAAGGGATAAGTATCCATATCTATTGAACCAAGCAAGATAGAATCGATTTTGTTTATGAAGATGATAGGTGTTAATGTGTATATTAACCCACAAGCTGATCTAAGGTTCTATCTTTAACGGTTCAATTTCTACGTCAAAGTGGGTGGGGTTAACCGACTAAAAGGGATAAGTATCCATATCTATTGAACCAAGCAAGATAGAATCGATTTTTTTTTGAAGATGATAGGTGTTAATGTGTATATTAATCCACAAGCTGACCTAAGGTTCTATCGTTAACGGTTCAATTTCTACGTCAAAGTGGGTGGTTTTAACCGACTAAAAGGGATAAGTATATATATCTATTGAACCAAGCAAGATAGAATCGATTTTGTTTTTGAAGATGATAGGTGTTAATGTGTATAATAATCCACAAGCTGGTCTAAGGTTCTATCGTTAACAGTTCAATTTCTACGTCAAAGTGGGTGGGGTTAACCGACTAAAAGGGATAAGTATCCATATCTATTGAACCAAGCAAGATAGAATCGAATCTATATTTGCAGATAATAGGCTTTTATGTGTATATTAATCCACAAGCTGATACAAGATTCTATCGTTAACGGTTCAATTTCTACGTCAAAGTGGGTGGGGTTAACCGACTAAAAGGGATAAGTATCCATATCTATTGAATCAAGCAAGATAGAATCGATTTTGTTTATGAAGATGATAGGTGTTAATGTGTATATTAATCCACAAGCTGATCTAAGGTTCTATCGTTAACGGTTCAATTTCTACGTCAAAGTGGGTGGGGTTAACCGACTAAAAGGGATAAGTATATATATCTATTGAACCAAGCAAGACAGAATCGAATTTTTTTTTGCAGATGGTAGGTTTTTATATGTATATTAATCCACAAGCTGATCCAAGTTTCTATCGCTAACGGTTCAATTTCTACGTCATACTGGGTGGGGTTAACCGACTAAAAGGGATAACTATACATATCTATTGAACCTAGCAAGATAGAATAGAATCTATTTTTGCAGATGATAGGCTTTTATGTGAATATTAATCCACAAGCTGACACAAGGTTCTATCGTTAACGGTTCAATTTCTACGTCTAAGTGGGTGAGTTAACCGACTAAAAGGGATAAGTATCCATATCTATTGAACCAAGCAAGATAGAATCGATTTTGTTTTTGAAGATGATAGGTGTTAATGTGTATATTAATCCACAAGCTGATCTAAGGTTCTATCGTTAACGGTTCAATTTCTACGTCAAACTGGGTGGGGTTAACCGACTAAAAGGGGTAAGTATCCATATCTATTGAACCAAGCAAGATAGAATCGATTTTGTTTTTGAAGATGATAGGTTTTTATGTGTATATTAATCCACAAGCTGATCCAAGGCTCTGTCTTTAATGGTTCAATTTCTACGTCATAGTGGGTGGGGTTAACCGACGAAAAGGGATAAGTGTACATATCTATTTAACCAAGCAAGATAGAATCGAATTTATTTTTGCAGATGATAGGTTTTTATGTGTATATTAATCCACAAGCTGATACAAGGTTCTATCGTTAACGGTTAAATTTCTACGTCAAAGTGGATGGGGTTAACTGACTATAAGGGAAAAGTGTCCATATCTATTGTGGGTGGGGTTAACCGGCTAAAAGGGATAAGTGTACATATCTATTGAACCAAGCAAGATAGAATCGATTTTGTTTTTGCATATGATAAGTTCTTATGTGTATATTAATAAGCAAGCTGATCCAAAGCTCTATCATTAACGGTTCAATTTCTACGTCATAGTGGGTTGGGTTAACCGACTAAAAGGGATAAGTATATATATCTATTGAACCAAGCAAGATAGAATCGAATTTATTTTTGCAGATGGTAGGTTTTTATGTGTACATTAATCCACAAGCTGATCCAAGGTTCTATCGCTAACGGTTCAATTTCTACGTCATACTGGGTGGGGTTAACCGACTAAAAGGTATAAGTATACATATCTATTGAACCAAGCAAGATAGAATCGATTTTGTTTTTGAAGATGATAGGTGTTATGTGTATATTAATCCACAAACTGATCCAAGGTTCTACCGTTAACGGTTCAATTTCTACTTCAAAGTGGTTGGGGTTAACCGACTAAAAGGGAAAAGGGTCCATATCAATTGTGTGTGGGGTTAACCGATTAAAAGGGATAAGTGTACATATCTATTGAACCAAGCAAGATAGAATCGATTTTTTTTTTGCATATGATAGGTCTTTATTTGTATATTAATCCACAAGCTGATCGAAGGTTCTATCGTTAACGGCTCAATTTCTACGTCAAAGTGAGTGGGGTTAACCGAATAAAAGGGATAAGTATCCATATCTATTGAACCAAGCAAGATGGAATCGATTTTGTTTTTGAAGGTAATAGGTTTTTATGTGTATATTAATCCACAAGCTGATCTAAGATTCTATCGCTAACGGTTCAATTTCTACGTTATAGTGGGTGGGGTTAACCGACTAAAAGGGATAAGTATCCATATCTATTGCACCAAGCAAGATAGAATCGATTTTGTTTTTGAAGATGATAGGTGTTTATGTGTATATTAATCCACAAGCTGATCCAAGGCTCTGTCTTTAATGGTTCAATTTCTACGTCATAGTGGGTGGGGTTAACCGACGAAAAGGGATAAGTGTACATATCTATTTAACCAAGCAAGATAGAATCGAATTTATTTTTGCAGATGATAGGTTTTTATGTGTATATTAATCCACAAGCTGATATAAGGTTCTATCGTTAACGGTTAAATTTCTACGTCAAAGTGGATGGGGTTAACTGACTATAAGGGAAAAGTGTCCATATCTATTGTGGGTGGGGTTAACCGGCTAAAAGGGATAAGTGTACATATCTATTGAACCAAGCAAGATAGAATCGATTTTGTTTTTGCATATGATAAGTTCTTATGTGTATATTAATAAGCAAGCTGATCCAAAGCTCTATCATTAACGGTTCAATTTCTACGTCATAGTGGGTTGGGTTAACCGACTAAAAGGGATAAGTATATATATCTATTGAACCAAGCAAGATAGAATCGAATTTATTTTTGCAGATGGTAGGTTTTTATGTGTACATTAATCCACAAGCTGATCCAAGGTTCTATCGCTAACGGTTCAATTTCTACGTCATACTGGGTGGGGTTAACCGACTAAAAGGGATAAGTATACATATCTATTGAACCAAGCAAGATAGAATCGAATTTATTTTTGCAGATGATAGGTTTTTATGTGTATATTAATCCACAAGCTGATAAAAGGTTCTATCGTTAACGGTTCAATTTCTACGTCAAAGTGGATGGGGTTAACTGACTAAAAGGGAAAAGTGTCCATATCTATTGTGGGTGGGGTTAACCGGCTAAAAGGGATAAACGTACATATCTATTGAACCAAGCAAGATAGAATCGATTTTGTTTTTGCATATGATAAGTTCTTATGTGTATATTAATCCACAAGCTGATCCAAGGTTCTATCGTTAACGGTTCAATTTCTATGTCAAAGTGGGTGGGGTTAACCGACTAAAAGGGATAAGTATCCATATCTATTGAACCTAGCAAGATAGAATCGAATCTACTTTTGCAGATGATAGGCTTTTATGCGTATATTAATCCACAAGCTGACACAAGGTTCTATCGTTAACGGTTCAATTTCTACGTCAAAGTGGGTGGGGTTAACCGACTAAAAGGGATAAGTATCCATATCTATTGAACCAAGCAAGATAGAATCGATTTTTTTTATGAAGATGATAGGTGTTAATGTGTATATTAACCCACAAGCTGATCTAAGGTTCTATCTTTAACGGTTCAATTTCTACGTCAAAGTGGGTGGGGTTAACCGACTAAAAGGGATAAGTATCCATATCTATTGAACCAAGCAAGATAGAATCGATTTTTTTTTGAAGATGATAGGTGTTAATGTGTATATTAATCCACAAGCTGACCTAAGGTTCTATCGTTAACGGTTCAATTTCTACGTCAAAGTGGGTGGTTTTAACCGACTAAAAGGGATAAGTATATATATCTATTGAACCAAGCAAGATAGAATCGATTTTGTTTTTGAAGATGATAGGTGTTAATGTGTATAATAATCCACAAGCTGGTCTAAGGTTCTATCGTTAACAGTTCAATTTCTACGTCAAAGTGGGTGGGGTTAACCGACTAAAAGGGATAAGTATCCATATCTATTGAACCAAGCAAGATAGAATCGAATCTATATTTGCAGATAATAGGCTTTTATGTGTATATTAATCCACAAGCTGATACAAGATTCTATCGTTAACGGTTCAATTTCTACGTCAAAGTGGGTGGGGTTAACCGACTAAAAGGGATAAGTATCCATATCTATTGAATCAAGCAAGATAGAATCGATTTTGTTTATGAAGATGATAGGTGTTAATGTGTATATTAATCCACAAGCTGATCTAAGGTTCTATCGTTAACGGTTCAATTTCTACGTCAAAGTGGGTGGGGTTAACCGACTAAAAGGGATAAGTATATATATCTATTGAACCAAGCAAGACAGAATCGAATTTTTTTTTGCAGATGGTAGGTTTTTATATGTATATTAATCCACAAGCTGATCCAAGTTTCTATCGCTAACGGTTCAATTTCTACGTCATACTGGGTGGGGTTAACCGACTAAAAGGGATAACTATACATATCTATTGAACCTAGCAAGATAGAATAGAATCTATTTTTGCAGATGATAGGCTTTTATGTGAATATTAATCCACAAGCTGACACAAGGTTCTATCGTTAACGGTTCAATTTCTACGTCTAAGTGGGTGGGTTAACCGACTAAAAGGGATAAGTATCCATATCTATTGAACCAAGCAAGATAGAATCGATTTTGTTTTTGAAGATGATAGGTGTTAATGTGTATATTAATCCACAAGCTGATCTAAGGTTCTATCGTTAACGGTTCAATTTCTACGTCAAACTGGGTGGGGTTAACCGACTAAAAGGGGTAAGTATCCATATCTATTGAACCAAGCAAGATAGAATCGATTTTGTTTTTGAAGATGATAGGTTTTTATGTGTATATTAATCCACAAGCTGATCCAAGGCTCTGTCTTTAATGGTTCAATTTCTACGTCATAGTGGGTGGGGTTAACCGACGAAAAGGGATAAGTGTACATATCTATTTAACCAAGCAAGATAGAATCGAATTTATTTTTGCAGATGATAGGTTTTTATGTGTATATTAATCCACAAGCTGATACAAGGTTCTATCGTTAACGGTTAAATTTCTACGTCAAAGTGGATGGGGTTAACTGACTATAAGGGAAAAGTGTCCATATCTATTGTGGGTGGGGTTAACCGGCTAAAAGGGATAAGTGTACATATCTATTGAACCAAGCAAGATAGAATCGATTTTGTTTTTGCATATGATAAGTTCTTATGTGTATATTAATAAGCAAGCTGATCCAAAGCTCTATCATTAACGGTTCAATTTCTACGTCATAGTGGGTTGGGTTAACCGACTAAAAGGGATAAGTATATATATCTATTGAACCAAGCAAGATAGAATCGAATTTATTTTTGCAGATGGTAGGTTTTTATGTGTACATTAATCCACAAGCTGATCCAAGGTTCTATCGCTAACGGTTCAATTTCTACGTCATACTGGGTGGGGTTAACCGACTAAAAGGTATAAGTATACATATCTATTGAACCAAGCAAGATAGAATCGAATCTATTTTTGCAGATGATAGGTTTTTATGTGTATATTAATCCACAAGCTGATAAAAGGTTCTATCGTTAACGGTTCAATTTCTACGTCAAAGTGGATGGGGTTAACTGACTAAAAGGGCAAAGTGCCCATATCTATTGTGGGTGGGGTTAACCGGCTAAAAGGGATAAACGTACATATCTATTGAACCAAGCAAGATAGAATCGATTTTGTTTTTGCATATGATAATTTCTTATGTGTATATTAATCCACAAACTGATCCAAGGTTCTATCGTTAACGGTTCAATTTCTATGTCAAAGTGGGTGGGGTTAACCGACTAAAAGGGATAAGTATCCATATCTATTGAACCTAGCAAGATAGAATCGAATCTACTTTTGCAGATGATAGGCTTTTATGTGTATATTAATCCACAAGCTGACACAAGGTTCTATCGTTAACGGTTCAATTTCTACGTCAAAGTGGGTGGGGTTAACCGACTAAAAGGGATAAGTATCCATATCTATTGAACCAAGCAAGATAGAATCGATTTTGTTTATGAAGATGATAGGTGTTAATGTGTATATTAATCCACAAGCTGATACAAGATTCTATCGTTAACGGTTCAATTTCTACGTCAAAGTGGGTGGGGTTAACCGACTAAAAGGGATAAGTATCCATATCTATTGAATCAAGCAAGATAGAATCGATTTTGTTTATGAAGATGATAGGTGTTAATGTGTATATTAATCCACAAGCTGATCTAAGGTTCTATCGTTAACGGTTCAATTTCTACGTCAAAGTGGGTGGGGTTAACCGACTAAAAGGGATAAGTATATATATCTATTGAACCAAGCAAGACAGAATCGAATTTTTTTTTGCAGATGATAGGCTTTTATGTGAATATTAATCCACAAGCTGACACAAGGTTCTATCGTTAACGGTTCAATTTCTACGTCTAAGTGGGTGGGTTAACCGACTAAAAGGGATAAGTATACATATCTATTGAACCAAGCAAGATAGAATCGAATTTATTTTTGCAGATGATAGGTTTTTATGTGTATATTAATCCACAAGCTGATAAAAGGTTCTATCGTTAACGGTTCAATTTCTACGTCAAAGTGGATGGGGTTAACTGACTAAAAGGGAAAAGTGTCCATATCTATTGTGGGTGGGGTTAACCGGCTAAAAGGGATAAACGTACATATCTATTGAACCAAGCAAGATAGAATCGATTTTGTTTTTGCATATGATAAGTTCTTATGTGTATATTAATCCACAAGCTGATCCAAGGTTCTATCGTTAACGGTTCAATTTCTATGTCAAAGTGGGTGGGGTTAACCGACTAAAAGGGATAAGTATCCATATCTATTGAACCTAGCAAGATAGAATCGAATCTACTTTTGCAGATGATAGGCTTTTATGCGTATATTAATCCACAAGCTGACACAAGGTTCTATCGTTAACGGTTCAATTTCTACGTCAAAGTGGGTGGGGTTAACCGACTAAAAGGGATAAGTATCCATATCTATTGAACCAAGCAAGATAGAATCGATTTTGTTTATGAAGATGATAGGTGTTAATGTGTATATTAACCCACAAGCTGATCTAAGGTTCTATCTTTAACGGTTCAATTTCTACGTCAAAGTGGGTGGGGTTAACCGACTAAAAGGGATAAGTATCCATATCTATTGAACCAAGCAAGATAGAATCGATTTTTTTTTGAAGATGATAGGTGTTAATGTGTATATTAATCCACAAGCTGACCTAAGGTTCTATCGTTAACGGTTCAATTTCTACGTCAAAGTGGGTGGTTTTAACCGACTAAAAGGGATAAGTATATATATCTATTGAACCAAGCAAGATAGAATCGATTTTGTTTTTGAAGATGATAGGTGTTAATGTGTATAATAATCCACAAGCTGGTCTAAGGTTCTATCGTTAACAGTTCAATTTCTACGTCAAAGTGGGTGGGGTTAACCGACTAAAAGGGATAAGTATCCATATCTATTGAACCAAGCAAGATAGAATCGAATCTATATTTGCAGATAATAGGCTTTTATGTGTATATTAATCCACAAGCTGATACAAGATTCTATCGTTAACGGTTCAATTTCTACGTCAAAGTGGGTGGGGTTAACCGACTAAAAGGGATAAGTATCCATATCTATTGAATCAAGCAAGATAGAATCGATTTTGTTTATGAAGATGATAGGTGTTAATGTGTATATTAATCCACAAGCTGATCTAAGGTTCTATCGTTAACGGTTCAATTTCTACGTCAAAGTGGGTGGGGTTAACCGACTAAAAGGGATAAGTATATATATCTATTGAACCAAGCAAGACAGAATCGAATTTTTTTTTGCAGATGGTAGGTTTTTATATGTATATTAATCCACAAGCTGATCCAAGTTTCTATCGCTAACGGTTCAATTTCTACGTCATACTGGGTGGGGTTAACCGACTAAAAGGGATAACTATACATATCTATTGAACCTAGCAAGATAGAATAGAATCTATTTTTGCAGATGATAGGCTTTTATGTGAATATTAATCCACAAGCTGACACAAGGTTCTATCGTTAACGGTTCAATTTCTACGTCTAAGTGGGTGAGTTAACCGACTAAAAGGGATAAGTATCCATATCTATTGAACCAAGCAAGATAGAATCGATTTTGTTTTTGAAGATGATAGGTGTTAATGTGTATATTAATCCACAAGCTGATCTAAGGTTCTATCGTTAACGGTTCAATTTCTACGTCAAACTGGGTGGGGTTAACCGACTAAAAGGGGTAAGTATCCATATCTATTGAACCAAGCAAGATAGAATCGATTTTGTTTTTGAAGATGATAGGTTTTTATGTGTATATTAATCCACAAGCTGATCCAAGGCTCTGTCTTTAATGGTTCAATTTCTACGTCATAGTGGGTGGGGTTAACCGACGAAAAGGGATAAGTGTACATATCTATTTAACCAAGCAAGATAGAATCGAATTTATTTTTGCAGATGATAGGTTTTTATGTGTATATTAATCCACAAGCTGATACAAGGTTCTATCGTTAACGGTTAAATTTCTACGTCAAAGTGGATGGGGTTAACTGACTATAAGGGAAAAGTGTCCATATCTATTGTGGGTGGGGTTAACCGGCTAAAAGGGATAAGTGTACATATCTATTGAACCAAGCAAGATAGAATCGATTTTGTTTTTGCATATGATAAGTTCTTATGTGTATATTAATAAGCAAGCTGATCCAAAGCTCTATCATTAACGGTTCAATTTCTACGTCATAGTGGGTTGGGTTAACCGACTAAAAGGGATAAGTATATATATCTATTGAACCAAGCAAGATAGAATCGAATTTATTTTTGCAGATGGTAGGTTTTTATGTGTACATTAATCCACAAGCTGATCCAAGGTTCTATCGCTAACGGTTCAATTTCTACGTCATACTGGGTGGGGTTAACCGACTAAAAGGTATAAGTATACATATCTATTGAACCAAGCAAGATAGAATCGAATCTATTTTTGCAGATGATAGGTTTTTATGTGTATATTAATCCACAAGCTGATAAAAGGTTCTATCGTTAACGGTTCAATTTCTACGTCAAAGTGGATGGGGTTAACTGACTAAAAGGGCAAAGTGCCCATATCTATTGTGGGTGGGGTTAACCGGCTAAAAGGGATAAACGTACATATCTATTGAACCAAGCAAGATAGAATCGATTTTGTTTTTGCATATGATAATTTCTTATGTGTATATTAATCCACAAACTGATCCAAGGTTCTATCGTTAACGGTTCAATTTCTATGTCAAAGTGGGTGGGGTTAACCGACTAAAAGGGATAAGTATCCATATCTATTGAACCTAGCAAGATAGAATCGAATCTACTTTTGCAGATGATAGGCTTTTATGTGTATATTAATCCACAAGCTGACACAAGGTTCTATCGTTAACGGTTCAATTTCTACGTCAAAGTGGGTGGGGTTAACCGACTAAAAGGGATAAGTATCCATATCTATTGAACCAAGCAAGATAGAATCGATTTTGTTTATGAAGATGATAGGTGTTAATGTGTATATTAATCCACAAGCTGATCTAAGGTTCTATCTTTAACGGTTCAATTTCTACGTCAAAGTGGGTGGGGTTAACCGACTAAAAGGGATAAGTATCCATATCTATTGAACCAAGCAAGATAGAATCGATTTTTTTTTGAAGATGATAGGTGTTAATGTGTATATTAATCCACAAGCTGACCTAAGGTTCTATCGTTAACGGTTCAATTTCTACGTCAAAGTGGGTGGTTTTAACCGACTAAAAGGGATAAGTATATATATCTATTGAACCAAGCAAGATAGAATCGATTTTGTTTTTGAAGATGATAGGTGTTAATGTGTGTATTAATCCACAAGCTGGTCTAAGGTTCTATCGTTAACAGTTCAATTTCTACGTCAAAGTGGGTGGGGTTAACCGACTAAAAGGGATAAGTATCCATATCTATTGAACCAAGCAAGATAGAATCGAATCTATATTTGCAGATAATAGGCTTTTATGTGTATATTAATCCACAAGCTGATACAAGGTTCTATCGTTAACGGTTCAATTTCTACGTCAAAGTGGGTGGGGTTAACCGACTAAAAGGGATAAGTATCCATATCTATTGAATCAAGCAAGATAGAATCGATTTTGTTTATGAAGATGATAGGTGTTAATGTGTATATTAATCCACAAGCTGATCTAAGGTTCTATCGTTAACGGTTCAATTTCTACGTCAAAGTGGGTGGGGTTAACCGACTAAAAGGGATAAGTATATATATCTATTGAACCAAGCAAGATAGAATCGAATTTTTTTTTGCAGATGGTAGGTTTTTATGTGTATATTAATCCACAAGCTGATCCAAGTTTCTATCGCTAACGGTTCAATTTCTACGTCATACTGGGTGGGGTTAACCGACTAAAAGGGATAACTATACATATCTATTGAACCTAGCAAGATAGAATAGAATCTATTTTTGCAGATGATAGGCTTTTATGTGAATATTAATCCACAAGCTGACGCAAGGTTCTATCGTTAACGGTTCAATTTCTACGTCTAAGTGGGTGGGTTAACCGACTAAAAGGGATAAGTATCCATATCTATTGAACCAAGCAAGATAGAATCGATTTTGTTTTTGAAGATGATAGGTGTTAATGTGTATATTAATCCACAAGCTGATCTAAGGTTCTATCGTTAACGGTTCAATTTCTACGTCAAACTGGGTGGGGTTAACCGACTAAAAGGGATAAGTATCCATATCTATTGAACCAAGCAAGATAGAATCGATTTTGTTTTTGAAGATGATAGGTTTTTATGTGTGTATTAATCCACAAGCTGACCTAAGGTTCTATCGTTAACGGTTCAATTTCTACGTTATAGTGGGTGGGGTTAACCGACTAAAAGGGATAAGTATCCATATCTATTGCACCAAGCAAGATAGAATCGATTTTGTTTTTGAAGATGATAGGTGTTATGTGTATATTAATCCACAAGCTGATCCAAGGTTCTACCGTTAACGGTTCAATTTCTACTTCAAAGTGGTTGGGGTTAACCGACTAAAAGGGAAAAGTGTCCATATCAATTGTGTGTGGGGTTAACCGACTAAAAGGGATAAGTGTACATATCTATTGAACCAAGCAAGATAGAATCGATTTTTTTTTGCATATGATAGGTTTTTATGTGTATATTAATCCACAAGCTGATCGAAGGTTCTATCGTTAACGGCTCAATTTCTACGTCAAAGTGAGTGGGGTTAACCGAATAAAAGGGATAAGTATCCATATCTATTGAACCAAGCAAGATGGAATCGATTTTGTTTTTGAAGGTGATAGGTTTTTATGTGTATATTAATCCACAAGCTGATCTAAGATTCTATCGCTAACGGTTCAATTTCTACGTTATAGTGGGTGGAGTTAACCGACTAAAAGGGATAAGTATCCATATCTATTGCACCAAGCAAGATAGAATCGATTTTGTTTTTGAAGATGATAGGTGTTTATGTGTATATTAATCCACAAGCTGATCCAAGGTTCTACCGTTAACGATTCAATTTCTACTTCAAAGTGGATGGGGTTAACCGACTAAAAGGGAAAAGTGTCCATATCAATTGTGTGTGGGGTTAACCGACTAAAAGGGATAAGTGTACATATCTATAGAAACAAGCAAGATAGAATCGATTTTTTTTTGCATATGATAGGTTTTTATGTGTATATTAATCGACAAGCTGATCCAAGGTTCTATCGTTAACGGCTCAATTTCTACGTCAAAGTGGGTGGGGTTAACCGACTAAAAGGGATAAGTATCCATATCTATTGAACCAAGCAAGATAGAATCGATTTTGTTTTTGAAGATGATAGGTGTTTATGTGTATATTAATCCACAAGCTGATCCAAGATTCTACCATTAATGGTTCAATTTCTACTTCAAAGTGGATGGGGTTAACCGACTAAAAGGGAAAAGTGTCCATATCAATTGTGTGTGGGGTTAACCGACTAAAAGGGATAAGTGTACATATCTCTTGAACCAAGCAAGATAGAATCGATTTTTTTTTGCATATGATAGGTTTTTATGTGTATATTAATCCACAAGCTGATCCAAGTTTCTATCGTTAACGGCTCAATTTCTACGCCAAAGTGGGTGGGGTTAACGGACTAAAAGGGATAAGTATCCATATCTATTGAACCAAGCAAGATAGAATCGATTTTGTTTTTGCAGATGATAGGCGTTTATGTGTATATTAATCCACAAGGTGATCCAAGTTTCTATCGCTAACGGTTCAATTTCTACGTCATAGTGGGTGGGGTTAACCGACTAAAAGGGATAAGTATATATATCTATTGAACCAAGCAAGATAGAATCGAATTTATTTTTGCAGATGGTATGTTTTTATGTGTATATTAATCCACAAGCTGATCCAAGGTTCTATCGCTAACGGTTCAATTTCTACGTCATACTGGGTGGGGTTAACCGACTAAAAGGGATAAGTGTACATATCTATTGAACCAAGCAAGATAGAATCGATTTTGTTTTTTCATATGATAAGTTTTTAT